>NC_092379.1:49547821-49638763 GCF_030028105.1 Mobula birostris
CCATGAAGTACCAGAGTACCAGCCTCACCAAGGCATCCCCTGTGACAAAGTGGAGGATGGAAGTGGGATGAAACGACAGGGCACAGTAGGCAGCCACTGTGGTGACAGCCCATTGCAGCAGCCAGACCAGCACTGACACCAACGTGTTCACTTCCCGGATTCTCCAGGAATTCCCTCAAAGTCCGAGTGTCTCAGGAAGAACAGCGGATTTCAAAAGCAGGTTTCCTGCTTTCACACACTCCACGTGGTCCGCACCTGGGGGGGTGGTGGTGGGAGAGGGGGCAAGAGTTAAAATAGCTGTTAGACAAGGCAGGGAGATCAGTGTGAAGAGATGGAAAAAGGAAAGGGACTGAGGGACGCCGGTCAGTGTACAGATATTCCCCCGAGGGAGAGGGACTGGAGGGACGCAGGTCAGTGTACAGATATTCCCCTGAGGGAGAGGGACTGAGGGACGCCGGTCAGTGTACAGATATCCCCCCGAGGGAGAGGGACTGAGGGACGCCGGTCAGTGTACAGATATCCCCCGAGGGAGAGGGACTGAGGGACGCCGGTCAGTGTACAGATATCCCCCCGAGGGAGAGGGACTGAGGGACATCGGTCAATGTACAGATATCCCCCCTGAGGGAGAGGGACTGAGGGACACTGGTCAGTGTACAGATATTCCCCGAGGGAGAGGGACTGAGGGACACCGGTCAGTGTACAGATATCCCCCTGAGGGAGAGGACTGAGGGACACCGTCAGTGTACAGATATTCCCCCGAGGGAGAGGGACTGAGGGACACGGTCAGTGTACAGATATCCCCCTGGGGGAGAGGGACAGAGGGACACTGGTCAGTGTACAGATATCCCCCTCAGGGACACCGGTCAGTGTACAGATATCCCCCCGAGGGAGAGGGACTGAGGGACACTGGTCAGTGTACAGATATCCCCCCGAGGGAGGGGGTCTGAGGGACACCAGTCGGTGTACAGATATCCCTGAGGAAGAGGGACTGAGGGACACCGGTCAGTGTACAGATATCCCCCTGGGGGAGAGGGAATGATTGACACCGGTCAGTGTACAGACATCCCCCGAGGGAGAGGGACTGAGGGACACCGGTCAGTGTATAGATATCCCCCTGGGGAGAGGGACTGAGGGACACCAGTCAGTGTACAGATATCCCTGAGGAAGAGGGACTGAGGGACACCGGTCAGTGTACAGATATCCCCCCTGGGGGAGAGGGAATGATTGACACCGGTCAGTGTACAGATATCCCCCCGAGGGAGAGGGACCGAGGGACACCGGTCAGTGTATAGATATCCCCCTGGGGGAGAGGGAATGATTGACACCGGTCAGTGTACAGATATCCCCCCCCGAGGGAGAGGGACTGAGGGACACTGGTCAGTGTACAGATATTCCCCTGAGGGAGAGGGATGGAGGGACACTGGTCAGTGTACAGATATCCCCCCAGTGGAGAGTGACTGAGGGACACCGGTCAGTGTACAGATATCCCCCCGGGGAGAGAGACTGAGGGACACCGGTCAGTGTACAGATGTCCTTTGAGGGTGTTTCCTCCACCCTCCTTCTGTTCATATGGTCCTTGCACCCTGGTGTCTGGACTCACCTACCCCACCTGTTCCATCACCCCTCACCACCTACACATATATACACAGTGCCTATAAAAAGTATTCACTACCCTTGGAAATTTTCATGTTTTATAATTTTACAACATTAAATCACAGCGGATTTAATTTGGCTTTTTTTTATACTGATCACAGAAAATTCTCTCGTATTAAAGTGAAAACAGATCTCTACCAAGTGTTCTAAATTAATTGCAAATATAAAGCACAAAATAATTGATTGCATAATTATTCACTCTGTTCAAGTCAGTATTAGTTGATGCACCTTTGGTGGCAATTACAGACTTGAGACTGTGTGGATAGGTCTCTATCAGCTTTGCACATCTGGGTACTGCAATTTTCCCCCATTCTTCTTTGCAAAACTGCTCAAGCTCTGTCAGATTGCATGGGGATTATGAATGAACATCCCTTTGGGAGTCCAGCCACAAGTTCTCAATTGGATTGAGGTCTGGACTTTGATTTGGCCTCTCCAGGACACTAACTTCGTTGATTTTAAGCCTTTCCTGTATAGCTTTGGCTTTACGGTGGAAAACAAATCTCCCAAGTCTCAGTTCTCCAGCAGACTGCATCAGGATTTCCCTGTATTTTGCTGCATTCACTTTACCCTCTGCCTTCACAAGCCTTCCGGGGCCTGCACCAGTGAAGCATCCCTACAGCCTGACACAGCCACCATCATGCCTCACGGTAGGGCTGGTGTGTTTCTGACCATGTGCGGAGTTTGGCTTTAGCGTTCAGTCTGATGGCCAAAGAGCTCAAGCCTGGTTTCAGCAGACCAAAGAACCTTCTTCCAGCTGACTCTGGAGTCTCCCACGTGCCTTCTGGCAAACTCTAGCCAAGATTTCCTGAGAGTTTTCTTTCCCTCTTTGACACTCTCCCATAAAGCTGTGACTGGTGAAACACCCGGGCAACAGTTGTTGTATGCACAGCCTCTCCCATCTCAGCCATGGTGTAGGTGTAGTTTTTGCCAGGACTTGCGGACACCAGCAGTCTGAGCTTCCAGATACAGGTGTATTTTTACTACAGTCAATGGGAACACCTTGACTGCACACAGTGATCTCCACTTAATGAATTATGTGACTTTTAAAACCAGCTGACTGCACCAGTGATGATTTGGTGTGTCATATTAAAGGGGGTGACTACTTACACAATCAATTATTATGTGTTTTATATTTGTAATTAATTTAGTTCTGACTGTCTCTCATGACCCCATGCATTCCCAAATGCATACAAGCACACTCCTGTAGAATCCTCCCCACTGTCGACAATTGCCTGGATGACCTCTTGTCCCATTCCTGAACAAAGGAACATCACTGGCTGCTATCCAACCCCCTGGCCCTCGCCTGTGGCTACAGGGGATACAAGACGATTCATCATGCTCAGCGATTTCCTCCCTCACCGCTTTCAATAACCCGAGCATTATCCCATCAGGGGCTTAGTCTTGCCTACCTGCTCAGAGAGTGGTGCGTGGAACGCACTGACAGGGTAGTGGGAGAGGCAGGTATATTCAGGGTATTTAAGAAAGTTAGTTTCTTAATTACCCGAGTTAGATTGCCTCATCTGAGGTCAGTGTAACCCCTCTCCCATAGCCCTCCATGGATGACAGAAAAAAGGAGGGCCAGGTGAGAGGAGATGGATTGACCTTCGAGTGAGTTCAAAGCTGGGCACAACATGGTGTGCTGAAGGGACGGTGCTGTGCTCTCGTGTTCCCTGTTATTAATGAACCCACATCCACCACTTCCACTGGCATCTCGTTCCACCCTTTGAGTGAAGACCCCCTCAGATTCACCTTTCACCCGAAACCTATCACCTCGAGTTCCACTCCCACCCAGTCAGAGGTGAAAAGGCCTGCATGCATTCACTCTATCTGAACCCCTCCGTCTTGATCACAAAAATGCCCCAGCACGTGATTATGGGTCTCACAGCTCTCACAATCCTCCACGTCCGTCTCCGGGATCCACTCACTCCCCTCGAGTTCCTTTCCTCTCTCCCACCACCTAACCAGGGAGAGGTTCTCCATCGAGAATGACAGCACCATCACCCCCTCCCACCCTGGTTCCATCCCTCAACCTACCCTATCCTGCCTCACCCCTGCCCCTCTCCTTTCACTACCAGCCTCCCACCCTTCTCCACTCTCATCCCCGACACAGAGTCTCCACCCGAAACATCGCCCACCCTTCTCCCTGCACAGATCCGCCCGAAACCCTGAGCTGTTTAACTTGGCGCTCCGGCCATCGCCCTCTGCCCTAACCTGCTCGGTCCTTGACCCAGGACAGGGCCTTCTTCACCAGCAGATCCCACTCGTCCTTGGAGTCGGCAGCAAAGGCATTCAGCCAAATCACGGCCAAGATGGTGGTCCACAGAGTGAGGTCCATATCCTGAAAGTGGGAGAACAGGGGACAGGCACTGAACAGGAGCCGGTCACAGACCCGTCAGACCATAAGACACAGGAACAGAATGAGCCCATCCAGGCCAATGAGACTGCTCGGACACTCAATCGTGACTGAATTATTTCCCCCCTCAAACCCAATCTCTAGCCTTCTCCATGTAACCTTTACACCCTGACTAATCAAAAACCTGTCAATGTCCGTTTTAAATATAGTCAAAGACTTGGGCTCAATGGCCAACTGTGGCAGTCAATGAATAATTCAACACTCCCGGGGATGGGGTCATATGGGGTGAAACTCCTTCCAACACAGGATGAGGCTCCCTCTACACTGTCCCATCACACACTCACAGACACAGGGTGAGACTCCCTCCCCACCATCCAGTCACACACTCTCAGGAACAGGTTCAGACACAGGGTGAGGCTCCCTCCACACCATCTCATCACCCATTCACAGACACAGGGCCCTTCAGCCCATTTGGTCTATACTGACTGCTACATTCTCCCTACTAGTTCCAGTTGGCTGTGTCCAGTCCATACTTCTGCATCCCCCTCTTCTCCATGTAATACCTCTTAAATGTTGACATTTTACCCTCCTCCACTACTTCCTCTGGCAGCTCACTGGCCCCTGTGTAAAGAACTTCTCAGCTCTCTTAAATCTCTCCCCTCTTATCCTCTCTCTGTTCTCCCAACCCTGGGGAAAAGTCTATGAGACTCCACCTTATCTATTCCCCTCTGTGAGGTCACCCCTCCCCCTCCTCCACTGCAAGAAACAAAGATCCATCATGGCTCCTGATAAAGATCCATTCCTCTGTAGCTCAGGCCTTCTGGTCCAGACATCCAACGTTCCCACTATTTTTTGTTTCCAGCTGCACAGACCAACCATTGCTCTGAACAGGAAATGGTCACATGGCCTAAAAACTCAGCTGCACTCTGAATCTTTTTTTTTTGTGTGGAAGGCGTCAGTGTTTAGCAGATGGTTTATTAACAATAAGCTACAGACTTCCATTCTGTGTGTATTCTTGCAATTTGTAATAGCGTTGTAACAGAAACAATGACAATGTACATACATTGAAGTTCTAAAATAGTTCCAATTAAAGGCTGTGGTACGTTTATTACTTAGAAAATTTATGGCTTATGGCTTATATACATTAACACAATATATGTGATTTCCTTTAATTAACATAGACCAAATTCCATTAGCATAATTACAAAATTATATTAACATAATCTAAAAATTACACTAACATTATATCAAAGTATATTCCAGCTTGTGGCAACGAAGGCTATGTGCGTGGTAGCGTTTCAGTTACTGCACGGCTGCGTACCTGCGTGCATTAGAAAGAGAAGTGTAGGCAGCATTCTGATAATTTTATTCTGCACCCTCTGCAGCTTGACACTACCTTTCCCACAACAGGATACTCCAAGTGCGGTCTCAACAATCACTTGTTCAAGTGAACCATCATGTTCCTACACTGAAACTTGATGCCCCCACCCCGACAGATCAGGGGCAGTGTGCTAAACGCTGACTTTGTCACCCTGTGTAGTTGTGTCTCCTCTTTCAGGGAAAGTTCCTCTCCCAGTCCCAGGTCCAACATTGACTCCTCAACCTCTGTGTAGAGAAATCAATGGGCGTCCAGAGATAAGGGACTTTCTTAGCCCCAGTGCATGATGGGTTGGGCAGCTGCCATTACCCACTACAACTTGCCTCTGCCCCAGTCCAGCCCCATCTGTTGAGGTGTGGTCAGAGCACCAACCTCTGGTCAACATTCCCTCACAGGTCAGGAACCACTCTCCTCCAACTAATGCTCGGGGTCAGCTGAGTGGGACACGAGAGACAACCCTCCCCACATTGGAAGAGCCTCACTTCACGGCCATTAGGGCGAGCAGCCATCACTGCTCTGTACAAATGGATGGTGTGGGAGGAGGAGGAGGAGGCTGCTCAGCCCCTCTCCCACATGCTCCCACCTCTACAAGACCATGGACTCGCAGACATCCCCGGACTTGGCTCCCACTGCCCTAGAAGGGAGAGGGTTCCAAACACGGGCCCCGGCCCCCATGACAGAAAACTCCCCTTCTTCATTGCAGATGGGCCCCTCCCATCAGGAGTCACTGTGGGAGAATCTGGAATGAGGAAACACAACTCCCACACCAACCCACTTATACCCCTTTCTCGGGATGGGAAGTACTTCAATCCAGCCCCCTCTCCCACATGGACACAAGCCCAGTTGTCTGACCTCTTCCCCAAGGACGACCCAAACCTCCTGACACTGGAATCAGTCTCCTGGAGCTCACCTTCAGGGGCAGGCCCAGCAGTGACTCCAGACCGGGGTCTGGAGTCCAGGATCCGTCTGCGTCCTGCAGCGCGATCAGCTTCAGCACCGGAGGCTCCTCTGGGGCAGGGAGCCTGAGTGACTCATCGTCAGCTGCTGAAGCAAAGGAAAAGGTTCAGCGGGAGTTACCTCCGCCCAGCACACCGTTGTGTTGCAGAGTCTGGTCCGAACGCGTTATAACCCTGAACTCTGTTTCCCCTCACTCACAGAAACCATTATAATCCCCAACACCCTCACCCACAGAAACCATTACAATCCCCAACCCCCTCACCCACAGAAACCATTACAATCCCCGACCCCCTCACCCACAGAAACCATTACAATCCCCGACCTCCTCACCCACAGAAACCATTACAATCCCCGACCCCCTCACCCACAGAAACCATTACAATCCCCGACCCCCTCACCCACAGATATCATTACAATCTCTGACCTCCTCACCCACGGAAACCATTACAATCCCCTACCCCCTCACCCACAAAAACCATTAGAATCCCCGACCTCCTCACCCACAAAAACCATTACAATCTCCGACCCCCTCACCCACGGAAACCATTACAATCCCCGACCCCCTCACCTACCAAAACCATTACAATCTCCAACCCCCTCACCCACGGAAACCATTACAAGCTCCGACCCCCTCACCCACAGAAAAGTACCGTTATAGCAGCACCAAACCCCCAACACAATCTCCCCACCAACACAACATATAAACAGGTCACTCAGCCCCCCACTGTCCACAGGAAAACAGCAAAAAATTGAAGGAACCCAATAGTAAAGAGCAGTCCAATAATCACATCATAATCTATGGAGGGGAATAAACAGTCGACGGTTCTGTCTGAAACCGTTCATCAGGAGCAAAGGTTTAATTTTCATGTGTGTGAGTGTGTGTGTGTGTGTGTGTGTGTGTGTGTGTGTGTATGAGTGTGTGTGTGTGAGTGTGTGTGTGTGTGAGAGAGTGAGTGTGTGAGTGTGTGCATGTGTGAGTGAGTGTGTGTGTGAGTTTGTGAGTGTGTTTGTGAGAGTGTGTGAGAGTATGTCAGTGAGTGAGAGCGTGAGACAGTGTGTGTGTGTGTGTGTGTGTGTGTGTGTGTGTGTGTGTGTGTGTGTGTGTGTGTGTATATGTGTGTCTCACCTGCCGAGAGGCAGGAATCCATGTGGCTGGAAAGGGTGCAGAAGTGATTTACGAGGATGTTTTCGGGACACAAGGCATTGAGTTATATTGACTTGATTCCTTGGAGTGTAGGAGATTGTGGTGGACAAAATCATGAGGGACACAGACAGGGTGAACACAGTCTTTCTGCCCCAGGGTAGGGGAGAATAAAACTAAAGGGATCAGGTTTAAGGTGAGAGGGGAGCGGTTATGAGGGGACCTGAGGGACAACAGTTTGACCCAGAGGAAGGTGCCTTGAGGAGGAGGTGGAGGTGGGAACAATCAGCTTTAAAAACCACTTGGACAGGTACATGGATAGCAGAGGATGCGGGAAGGGGGACTTGTTCAGGTAGGCTAAGGGGTCAGCATGGATGTGTTGGGCTGAGTGGCCTCTTTCCTTGCTGCCTGACTCTGACTCCGTGCCCACTGTCCCCATCTCATCCATGTCTGCCACAGCCCCTCCCATCACTCCCCACCCCACCTACTGCCACCACTGTTTGCACCCCCTTGCAGAAACTGCAGTGATATACGACCCTGCAAACACTAACTGTATTCCAGATTGCCCTGGCTCTACACAGGAGCACATTTCCTCCAACTAAACCACCTCCCCCCATCTCAAACTTTAATCCTTCAACCCACCCACTGTCCACAACTGGACCCCGACACCACCACAACGAGTCTCCTCCACCCCCCCAACGAGTCTCCTCCACCCCCCAACGAGTCTCCACCGTCCCCCCGAGTCTCCTCCACCTCCCCAACGAGTCTCCTCCACCCACTGAACGAGTCTCCTCCATCCCCCCAAGTCTCCTCCCCCCCCCACAACTAGTCTGCATCACCCCCTCCCCAAACCAAACAACTGGGAGCCCTCCGTTACCTTGCTCCATTGAAAGCACACGGAGCTTTCACGAGTGCGAGGGCCAGAAGGGGGGCAATTAGAGGGGGCAAGAAGGGGGTTAGGGGGAAGGGGAAGAGGGGGAGAGGAAGCGGGTTCGAGAGGAGGGTGGTTTGAGAGGAGGGGGTTCGAGAAGGGGCGACGAGAGGAGGGGTTACGAGAAGGGGGAAGGGGACAGGGAACGGGAAGGGGGTGAGTGGGAAGGCGGTGAGAAATTCAGGGCGAGAATGGGGCGGGTGGTAATTGGGAGGCGGAGTGGGGCTAGGAGGTGGAGAAGGAGGGAGGGAGGAGGGCGTGACAGGAGGCACAAGAAATGGTAGCACTCACTGTAATTGTAGCCAGATAGGCCCATTTGTGCAGGGGCTGGCGGAGGAAACCAGCATCCCTCTGAGGGGCGGAGAGACGGGGAGGGAGGTAGACGGGGGGGGGTGAGGGAATCGGGGGTGAGGGAGACGGGGGTGAGGGAGACAGGGAGGGAGGTAGACCGGGGTGAGGGAGATGGGGAGGGAGGGAATCGGGGCTGAGGGAGATGGGGGGTGAGGGAGACGGGGGTGAGGGAGACGGGGGTGAGGGAATCGGGGGTGAGGGAGACAGGGAGGGAGGGAGACGGTGGTGAGGGAGACAGGTGAGGGAGGGAGACGGGAGGGTGAGGGAGACGGGGAGGGAGGGAGACGGGGTGAGGGAGGGAGATGGGGAGGGAGGGAGACGGGGATGAGGGAGACGGGGAGGGAGGGAGATGGGAGGTGAGGGAGACGGGGATGAGGGAGGGAGACGGTGAATGGGAGGCGAAGGATTTTGAGCTCACTGGACATGTCTGCACTTGGACTTTGAAGAGATGGGCTTTTCCCTGACGGGCAGAGAGAGGAGAAAATGAAACCGATCTGACGGGGATGAGGGAGACGGGGAGGGAGGGAGACGGGAGGGAGACGGGGGTGAGGGAGACGGGGAGGGAGGGAATCGGGGCTGAGGGAGACGGGGGGGTGAGGGAGACGGGGGGTGAGGGAATTGGGGGTGAGGGATTTGGGGAGGGAGGGAGATGGAAGGTGAGGGAGACGGGGATGAGGGAGGGAAACGGGGTGAGGGAGACGGGGAGGGAGGGAGACGGGGTGAGGGAGGGAGATGGGGAGGGAGGGAGACGGGGATGAGGGAGACGGGGAGGGAGGGAGATGGGAGGTGAGGGAGACGGGGATGAGGGAGGGAGACGGTGAATGGGAGGCGAAGGATTTTGAGCTCACTGGACATGTCTGCACTTGGACTTTGAAGAGATGGGCTTTTCCCTGACGGGCAGAGAGAGGAGAAAATGAAACCGATCTTCCCAGGGTCAGCGGCAGAAGCAGAGGGTCGGTGGGGGTGGGGGAGCAGAGGTGGGGGGTGAGGAGAGAGGTAAGAGGAGGGTGGAAGGAGAGAGAGGCGCTGAGGCTGAGAGAGTGAGGGGGAGGGTGGAGGAGGGAGAGGTGGAAGGGATGAGGGACAGGGCAGGACAGGGGAGATTGAGGGGTGAGGGACTGTGAGGGGGAAGGAGATTGGGGAGGGAGACGGGGTGTCTGAGTGACGGGGGGTGTGTGAGTGACGGGGTGTGAGTGACGGGGGTGTGAGTGACGGGGGGTGTGAGTGACGGGGTGTGTGAGTGACGGGGGTGTGAGTGACGGGGCGTGCGAGTGACGGGGTGTGAGTGACGGGGTGTGAGTGACGGGGTGTGTGAGTGACGGGGTGTGTGAGTGACGGGGTGTGAGTGATGGGGTGTGTGAGTGACGGGGTGTGTGAGTGACAGGGTGTGAGTGACGGGGGTGTGAGTGACGGGGTGTGTGAGTGACGGGGTGTGTGAGTGACAGGGTGTGTGAGTGACGGAGTATGTGAGTGACACGGGGTGTGAGTGATGGGGGTGTGAGTGACGGGGTGTGCGATTGACGGGGGTGTGTGAGTGACGGGGTGTGAGTGACGGGGTGTGTGAGTGATGGGTGTGTGAGTGACGGAGTATGTGAGCGACAGGGGGTGTGAGTGACGGGGGTGTGAGTGACGGGGTGTGTGATTGACGGGGGTGTGTGAGTGACGGGGTGTGAGTGACGGGGTGTGTGAGTGACGGGGTGTGTGAGTGACGGGGTGTGTGAGTGATGGGTGTGTGAGTGACGGGGGGGTGTGAGTGACGGGGGTGTGTGAGTGACGGGGGGTGTGAGTGACGGGGGTGTGTGAGTGACGGGGGTGTGAGTAACGGGGGTGTGAGTGACGGGGTGTGTGTGTGACGGTGTGTGTGCTGGGGTGTGTGAGTGACGGGGTGTGAGTGACGGGGTGTGTGAGTGACGGGGGTGTGTGAGTGACGGGGGGTGTGAGTGACGGGGTGTGAGTGTCGGGGGGTGTGAGTGACGGGGCTGTGAGTGACGGGGTGTGTGAGTGACGGGGGGTGTGAGTGACGGGGGTGTGACTGACGGGGTGTGTGAGTGACGGGGTGTGTGAGTGACAGGGTGTGTGAGTGACGGAGTATGTGAGGGACACGGGGTGTGAGTGATGGGGGTGTGAGTGACGGGGTGTGCGATTGACGGGGGTGTGTGAGTGACGGGGTGTGAGTGACGGGGTGTGTGAGTGATGGGTGTGTGAGTGACGGAGTATGTGAGCGACAGGGGGTGTGAGTGACGGGGGTGTGAGTGACGGGGTGTGTGATTGACGGGGGTGTGTGAGTGACGGGGTGTGAGTGACGGGGTGTGTGAGTGACGGGGTGTGTGAGTGACGGGGTGTGTGAGTGATGGGTGTGTGAGTGACGGGGGGGTGTGAGTGACGGGGGTGTGTGAGTGACGGGGGGTGTGAGTGACGGGGGTGTGTGAGTGACGGGGGTGTGAGTAACGGGGGTGTGAGTGACGGGGTGTGTGTGTGACGGTGTGTGTGCTGGGGTGTGTGAGTGACGGGGTGTGAGTGACGGGGTGTGTGAGTGACGGGGGTGTGTGAGTGACGGGGGGTGTGAGTGACGGGGTGTGAGTGTCGGGGGGTGTGAGTGACGGGGCTGTGAGTGACGGGGTGTGTGAGTGACGGGGGGTGTGAGTGACGGGGGTGTGACTGACGGGGTGTGTGATTGACGGGGGTGTGTGAGTGACGGGGTGTGTGAGTGACGGGGGTGTGAGTGACGGGGGTGTGAGTGACGGGGTGTATGAGTGACGGGGTGTGTGAGTGACGGTGTGTGAGTGAGGGGGTGTGTGAGTGACGAGGGGTGTGTGAGTGACAGGGGGGTGAGTGACGGGGTGTGTGAGTGACGGGGGTGTGAGAGTGACGGGGTGTGTGTGTGACGGGGTGTGTGCGTGACGGGGGTGTGAGTGACGGGGGTGTGAGTGACGGGGGTGTGTGAGTGACGGGGGTGTGTGAGTGACGGGGGTGTGAGTAACGGGGGTGTGAGTGACGGGGTGTGTGTGTGACGGTGTGTGTGCTGGGGTGTGTGAGTGACGGGGTGTGAGTGACGGGGTGTGAGTGACGGGGTGTGTGAGTGACGGGGGTGTGTGAGTGACGGGGGGTGTGAGTGACGGGGTGTGAGTGTCGGGGGGTGTGAGTGACGGGGCTGTGAGTGACGGGGGTGTGTGAGTGACGGGGGGTGTGAGTGACGCGGTGTGAGTGTCGGGGCTGTGAGTGACGGGGTGTGTGAGTGACGGGGGTGTGTGAGTGACGGGGTGTGTGAGTGACGGGGGGTGTGAGTGAGGGGGTGTGTGTGTGACGGGGTGTGTGAGTGACGGGGGTGTGAGTGACGGGGTGTGTGAGTGACGGGGGTGTGAGTGACGGGGGTGTGAGAGTGACAGGGGGTGTGAGTGACGGGGTGTGTGAGTGACGGGGGTGTGTGAGTGACGGGGGTGTGAGTGACGGGGTGTGAGTGACGGGGGTGTGTGAGTGACGGGGGTGTGAGTGACGGGGTGTGTGAGTGACGGGGTGAGTGAGTGACGGGGGTGTGTGAGTGACGGGGTGTGAGTGACGGGGGTGTGTGAGTGACGGGGTGGGAGTGACGGGGTGTGTGAATGACGGGGGTGTGAGTGACGGGGTGTGTGAATGACGGTGTGTGTGATTGACGGGGTGTGAGTGACAGCGGGTGTGAGTGACGGGGTGTGTGAGTGACAGGGGGTGTGAGTGACGGGGGTGTGAGTGACGGGGTGTGTGAGTGACGGGGGGTGTGAGTGACAGGGGGTGTGAGTGACGGGGTGTGTGAGTGACGGGGTGTGTGAGTGACAGGGGTGTGTGAGTGACGGGGTGTGTGAGTGACGGTGTGTGAGTGACGGGGTGTGAGTGACGGGGTGTGTGAGTGACGGGATGTGTGAGTGACGGGGGTGTGTGAGTGACGGGGTGTGTGAGTGACGGTGTGTGAGTGACGGGGTGTGTGAGTGACGGGGGGTGTATGAGACGGGGTGTGAGTGACAGGGGGTGTGAGTGACGGGGTGTGTGAGTGACGGGGGTGTGTGAGTGACAGGGGGTGTGAGTGACGGGGTCTGTGAGTGACGGGGGTGTGAGTGACGGGGTGTGTGAGTGACGGGGGGTGTGAGTGACGGGGTGTGTGAGTGACGGGGTGTGTGAGTGACGGGGGTGTGTGAGTGACGGGGTGTGAGTGACGGGGTGTGTGAGTGACGGGGTGTGAGTGACGGGGTGTGTGAGTGACGGGGTGTGTGAGTGACGGGGTGTGAATGATGGGGTGTGTGAGTGACGGGGTGTGTGAGTGACAGGGTGTGAGTGACGGGGGTGTGAGTGACGGGGTGTGTGAGTGACGGGGTGTGTGAGTGACGGAGTATGTGAGTGATAGGGGTGTGAGTGACGGGGTGTGCGATTGACCGGGGTGTGTGAGTGACGGGGTGTGAGTGACGGGGTGTGTGAGTGATGGGTGTGTGAGTGACGGAGTATGTGAGTGACAGGGGGTGTGAGTGACGGGGGTGTGAGTGACGGGGTGTGTGATTGACGGGGGTGTGTGAGTGACGGGGTGTGAGTGACGGGGTGTGTGAGTGACGGGGTGTGTGAGTGATGGGTGTGTGAGTGACGGGGGGGTGTGAGTGACGGGGGTGTGTGAGTGACGGGGGGTGTGAGTGACGGGGGTGTGTGAGTGACGGGGGTGTGAGTAACGGGGGTGTGAGTGACGGGGTGTGTGTGTGACGGTGTGTGTGCTGGGGTGTGTGAGTGACGGGGTGTGAGTGACGGGGTGTGTGAGTGACAGGGGGTGTGAGTGACGGGGTGTGTGAGTGACGGGGGTGTGTGAGTGACGGGGTGTGTGCGTGACGGGGTGTGTGCGTGACGGGGGTGTGAGTGACGGGTGTGTGAGTGACGGGGGTGTGTGAGTGACGGGGGTGTGAGTAACGGGGGTGTGAGTGACGGGGTGTGTGTGTGACGGTGTGTGTGCTGGGGTGTGTGAGTGATGGGGTGTGAGTGACGGGGTGTGAGTGACGGGGTGTGAGTGACGGGGTGTGTGAGTGATGGGGGTGTGTGAGTGACGGGGGGTGTGAGTGACGCGGTGTGAGTGTCGGGGCTGTGAGTGACGGGGTGTGTGAGTGACGGGGGTGTGTGAGTGATGGGGTGTGTGAGTGACGGGGGGTGTGAGTGACGGGGTGTGTGAGTGACGGGGTGTGTGATTGACGGGGGTGTGTGAGTGACGGGGTGTGTGAGTGACGGGGGTGTGAGTGACGGGGTGTATGAGTGACGGGGGGGTGTGAGTGACGGGGGGTGTGAGTGACGGGGGTGTGAGTGACGGGGTGTGTGAGTGACGAGGGGTGTGTGAGTGACGGGGTGTGAGTGACGGGGTGTGTGAGTTACGGGGGTGTGTGAGTGACGGGGTGTGTGTGTGACGGGGTGTGTGAGTGATGGGGGTGTGAGTGACGGGGTGTGTGAGTGACGGGGGTGTGAGTGACGGGGGTGTGTGAGTGACAGGGGGTGTGAGTGACGGGGTGTGTGAGTGACGGGGGTGTGTGAGTGACTGGGGTGTGTGAGTGACGGGGGTGTGAGTGACGGGGTGTGAGTGACGGGGGTGTGTGAGTGACGGGGGTGTGAGTGACGGGGTGTGTGAGTGACGGGGGTGTGAGTGACGGGGTGTGTGAGTGACGGGGTGTGTGAGTGACGGGGGTGTGTGAGTGACGGGGTGTGAGTGACGGGGGTGTGTGAGTGACAGGGGGTGTGAGTGACGGGGTGTGTGAGTGACGGGGGTGTGAGTGACGGGGTGTGTGAATGACGGTGTGTGTGATTGACGGGGTGTGAGTGACAGGGGGTGTGAGTGACGGGGTGTGTGAGTGACAGGGGGTGTGAGTGACGGGGGTGTGAGTGACGGGGTGTGTGAGTGACGGGGGGTGTGAGTGACAGGGGGTGTGAGTGACGGGGTGTGTGAGTGACGGGGTGTGTGAGTGACGGGGGTGTGTGAGTGACGGGGTGTGTGAGTGACGGTGTGTGAGTGACGGGGTGTGAGTGACGGGGTGTGTGAGTGACGGGGGTGTGTGAGTGACGGGGTGTGTGAGTGACGGTGTGTGAGTGACGGGGTGTGTGAGTGACGGGGGGTGTGTGAGACGGGGTGTGAGTGACAGGGGGTGTGAGTGACGGGGTGTGTGAGTGATGGGGGTGTGTGAGTGACAGGGGGTGTGAGTGACGGGGTGTGTGAGTGACGGGGGTGTGAGTGACGGGGGGTGTGAGTGACGGGGGGTGTGAGTGACGGGGTGTGTGAGTGACGGGGGTGTGTGAGTGACGGGGTGTGTGAGTGACGGTGTGTGAGTGACGGGGTGTGTGAGTGACGGGGGGTGTGTGAGACGGGGTGTGTGAGACGGGGGTGTGTGAGACGGGGGTGTGTGTGACGGGGTGTGTGTGGCGCGGTGTGAGTGACGGACGTGTGTGAGTGACGGTGTGTGAGTGACAGGGGTGTGTGAGTGACGGACGTGTGTGAGTGACGGGGTGTGAGTGACGGGGTGTGAGTGACGGGGAGTTGTGAGTGACGGGGTGTGTGAGTGACAGGGTGTGTGAGTGACAGGGGTGTGTGTGACAGGGTGTGAGTGACGGGGTGTGTGAGACGGGGGTGTGTGTGTGTGTGTGTGACGGGGCGTGAGTGACAGTTGGAGTGAGTGACTGAGAGGGAGTTAGTGACTGAAGGGGCGGGAGTGACTGCGGGGGGAGGGTAACGGAGAGGAGATGGTGACGGAGAGGGGATGGTGACGGAGGGGGAGGGAGTGATGGAGAGGGAGGGGCAGAGGAAGTGGTAGCACTCTACGAAACTGTGGCCAGATATTCCCATTTGTGCAGGGGCTGGCGGAGGAGACGGGCAACTCTCTGAGGGGCAGACAGAGGGGAAATGAATACATCGTCACAGGGTTAATGGTACGGACAGGGGGTCGGGGGAAAGAGAACGCGGGGTAGAGAATGGCAGGAGGGCGAGGAGAGCAGGAGAGAGTGCGTGGTGAGGGTGTTTGGAGGATAGTGGGGACGAAAGGAAGGGGTGAGAGTGGGGGGAGACGGTGTGAGGGAGACGGGGAGGGAGGGAGACGGGGGGTGAGGGAGACGTGGAGGGAGGGAGATGGGGGTGAGGGAGACGGGGGGTGAGGGAGACGGGAGGTGAGGGAGACGGGGTGAGGGAGACGGGGAGGGAGGGTGACGGGAGGTGAGGGAGGAGAGTGGAGGAGACGGAGGGCAGATGGGGTGACAGGGGGACGGGAAGACGGGGGTAAGGGAGGGGGTTTGAGGGAGACGGGGATGGGGGTGAGGGAGACAGGGAGGGAGGGAGACGGGGGTGAGGGAGATGGGGAGGGAGGGAGACAGGAGGTGAGTTAGACGGGGGTGAGGGAGACGGGGATAGCGAGACGGGCTGAGGGAGACAGGGTGAGGGAGACGGGGAGGGAGGGAGACGGGAGGTGAGGGAGGAGAGTGGAGGAGACGGAGGGGAGATGGGGTGACAGGGAGGGAGGAGAAGGGGTTGAGGGAGACAGGGAAAGAGGGAGACAGGGTGAGGGAGACGGGGAGGGAGGGAGATGGGGTGAGGGAGACGGGGGGTGAGGGAGACGAGGGGAGGGGGGGTGAGGGAGACGGTGTGAGCGAGATGGGCTGAGGGAGACAGGGTGAGGGAGACGGGGAGGGAGGGAGACGGGAGGTGAGGGAGGAGAATGGAGGAGACGGAGGGGAGATGGGGTGACCGGGGGGGCGGAGACGGAGGTGAGGGAGACGGGGTGAGGGAGACGACGGTGAGGGAGATGGGGATGAGGGAGACGAGGGGTGAGGGAGGAGAGTGGAGGAGACGGAGGGGACATGGGGTGACCGGGAGGGAGGGAGACGGGGAGGGAGGGAGACGGGGGGTTAGGGAGACGGGGAGGGAGGGAGACGGGAGGGTGAGGGAGACGACGGTGAGGGAGATGGGGGTGAGGGAGATGGGGGTAAGGGAGACGGGGGTGAGGGGGGGTGAGGGAGATTGGTATGGGAGACAGGGGTGAGGGAGACGGGGGTGAGTGTGACGGGGGTGAGTGAGACGGGGAGGGAGGTAGATGTGGGCGAGGGAGAAGGGGAAGGTGGGAGATGGGCTGAGGCAGACGGGGAGGGAGGTAGATGTGGGTGAGGGAGAAGGGGAAGGTGGGAGATGGGGTGAGGCAGACGGGGAGGGAGGGAGACAGGGGTGAGGGAGATGGGGGGTGAGGGAGACGGGGGTGAGGGAGACAGGGTGAGGGAGATGGGAGGTGAGGGAAACGGGGATTGAGGGAGACTGGGGTGAGGGAGATGGGGGTGAGGGAGATGGGGGGTGAGGGAGATGGGATGAGGGAAATGGGGTGAGGGAGACGAGGGGTGAGGGAGGAGATTGGAAGAGACAGAGGGGAGATGGGGGGCGGGGAGGGAGGGAGACGGGGTGAGGGAGACGGGTGTGAGGGAGAAGGGGAGGGAGGGAGACAGGGGTGAGGGAGACGGGGAAGGTGGGAGATGGGGTGGGAGGGAGACGGGGGAGTGAGGGAGATGGGGGAGTGAGGGAGACGGGGAGGGAGGGAGACGGGGTGAGTGAGACGGGGAAGGAGGGAGATGGGGTTGAGGGAAGCAGGGAGGGAGGGAGAGGGGGTGAGGGAGACGGGGTGTGAGGGAGACGGGAGCTGAAGGAGACGGGAGGTGAGGGAGATGTGGAGGGAGGGAAACGGGGGTGAGGGAGACGTGGGGTGAGGGAGACGGGGGGAGGGAGGAGAGTGGAGGAGACGGAGGGGAGATGAGGTGGCGGGGAGTGAGGGAGATGGAGGGTGAGGGAGGAGAGTGGAGGAGACGGAGGGGAGATGGGGTGACAGGGAGAGGGGAAGATGGGGGTGAGGGAGACGGGTGTGAGGGAGACGGGGAGGGAGGGAGACGGGGGTGAGTGAGACGGGGAAGGAGGGAGATGGGGTTGAGGGAAATGGGGAGGTAGGGAGAGGGGGTGAGGGAGATGGGGTGTGAGGGAGACGGGAGGTGAGGGAGACGAGAGGTGAGGGAGATGGGGAGGGATGGAAATGGGGGTGAGGGAGACGTGGGGTGAGGGAGACGGGAGGTGAGGGAGGAGAGGGGAGGAGACGGAGGGGAGAGGGGAGATGGGGGTGAGGGAGATGGGTAGGGAGGGAGATGGGGGGAGGGAGACGGGGGTAAGGGAGATGGGGGTTGAGGGAGACGGGGTGAGGGAGATGGGGTGAGGGAGACGGGGTGAGGGAGATGGGGTGAGGGAGACGGGGATGAGGGAAATGGTGTGAGGGAGATGGGGAGGGAGGGAGACGTGGTGAGGGAGACGGGGAGGGAAGGAGACGGGGGTGAGGGTGACAGGGGTGAGGGAGACGGGGTGAGGGAGACGGGGAGGAAGGGAGACGGGGGTGAGGGAGATGGGGGGTGAGGGAGACGGGGGATGAGGGAGATGGGGGTGAGGGAGACAGGGAGGGAGACGGGGGTGAGGGAGACGGGTGTGAGGGAGACAGGGGGTGAGGGAGATGGGGGTGAGGGAGACGGGGTGAGGGAGACGGGAGCTGAGGGAGACGGGAGCTGAGGGAGGAGAGTGGAGGAGACGGAGGGGAGATGGGGTGACAGGGAGACGGGAAGATGGGGGTGAGGGAGACGGGGAGGAAGCGAGACAGGGGTGAGGGAGACGGGGATGGAGGGAGACGGGGGTGAGGGAGACGGGGTTGAGGGAGACAGGGGGTGAGGGAGACGGGGGGGTCAGGGAGACGGGGGTGAGGGAGACAGGGGTGAGGGAGACAGGGGGTGAGGGAGATGGGAGGTGAAGGAGGAGAGTTGAGGAGACGGAGGGGAGATGGAGTGACAGGGAGACGGGAAGATGGGGTTGAGGGAGACAGGGGGTGAGGGAGATGGGAGGTGAGGGAGGAGAGTCGAGGAGACGGAGGGGAGATGGAGTGACGGGGAGACGGGGGTGAGAGGTGGTAAGTGGGGGAAGAGGGGGAAGGGGTAGAAAATGGGGATGAGGCGGGGAGAAGGGTGGTTTTGGGGTGACACAGGGAGAGAAGGGGTTTGGAAGCAGGGAGGGGCTGGAGGTGCAGAGGGAGGGTGACAGAGAGGTAGGGAGTGACAGGGAGGCGGAGGAAGTGGTAGTACTCATTGAAACTGCAGCAGATATTCCCATCTCAGCAGGGAAACTGGCGGAGGGGCAGAGAGAGGGGAAAATGTTTTCCATCTTGCTCAGGTCTGCAGAAGGGGCAGAGGGTGAGGTGGGGGAGAGAGGCAGGGGAGTGGCAGGGAGGGAGAGGGTGTGGGTAACAGAGAGGGGCTGGGGAGACGGCAGGATGGAGTGAAAGGCAGCAGAGGAAACCGAACGGGGAGGAGGGGAAAAGGAAGAGATCGGGGAGACGGGGGGGGGGGCGGATGGAAGATGGGGAGGGGTGAGGAGAATGGGGAGGGTGAGGGGAATGGAGAGGGGGGAGGAGAATGGAGGGTACCGGAAAAGGGGAAAGGGGGAGTGAGGAGAAGAGGAAGAGTGTGTTGGGGAGGGGAGAGAGTGGCGGATAGGGAAAGCGTGGGATGAGAGTCAGGGGAGAGAGTAAGAGAAGTGGTGACAGAAAGAGAGAGAGAGAGAAAGAGAGAGGGATAGGTGGAGAGGGAGAGACAGGTGAAAAGGGGGAGAGAGAGGTTAGTCATGGAGCGTGAAAGAGAAAAGGACTTTGAGAGGGAGGAAGATAGAGAGGGGGAGGGAGGGAAAGGGAATTGGAGGATGTGTGACCATTCCCCGAAACTGGCAAGAAATACCCATTTGTGCAGGTGGCAGAGGAGGAGGGCAACTCATTGAGGGAACGAGAGAGGGGAAAATGAAATCAGAAACTAGAGTAAGTCTGCAGATGCTGGAAATCCGAGCAACACACACAAAATCTACAGGCCAGGCAGCGCCTATGTAAAAAATCACAGTCCACGTTTCAGGCCGAAACCCTTCGGCAGGCCTGGAGAAATGAAAAGCTGAGGGGTAGATTTGAAAGGTGGGGGGAAGGGACAGAGAAATGCCAGGCGACAGGTGAAACTTGGAGGGGGAGGGATAAAGCAAAGAGCTCGGAAGTTGACTGTTGGAAGAGACAGAAGGCCATGGAAGGAAGGAAAGAGGGTCGGGTGGGAACAGGAACACCAGAGGGAGGTCCGGCCTGCTGAGTTCCTCCTGTATTTTGTGTGTTTTGAGGAGAAAATGGAATACATCTCCCCAGAGTCAGGGGTTAGAGAGAGGAGGGCATGGGAGGTCAAGACGGCGGGGCAGTGGACGGGAGAGGAGTCAGAGATGGAGGTGGAGAGGGTGGAGAACATGGGGAGGAAGGTGCAGACTGGGCTGGGGGTCCACACCCTCTCTGTCCCTCCCT
Organism: Mobula birostris; assembly: GCF_030028105.1. Classification (NCBI taxonomy): domain Eukaryota; kingdom Metazoa; phylum Chordata; class Chondrichthyes; order Myliobatiformes; family Myliobatidae; genus Mobula; species Mobula birostris. Next base: position 49,567,949 of record NC_092379.1, read on the forward strand.
TTAAATGAGGGGGACTTCACCCAGCCGATTCACTCCACCTCCAGCTGAGCGCCAGTCCCCTGTTCCCCAGCGAGGTTGAGCTTATGACCACTCAGCACCCATCACTCACTCCTCGACCCACCACCCACGGCAAATAGCAGCACCCACCTACACAGAAGGGGACGTCCCTGCGGATAAGGGGTCCCTGCACGGCCTGGCCGAGCTCCTTGTTGATGGCGATGAAGGCCGTCCGCGAACAGACCACGTTGGCCTGGGTGCTGATCTCAACCAGACGCCTCTTCACCGGCTCCGTGTCGCGGTCCAGCCTGAGTTCCAGAGATCCCAGCAGAGCCTTGGCTGCCAGACGGTGGACACAGGAGCTGCAGAGAGGGAGGGAGGGGGAAAGGGTTGGAAATGGAGAGGGAAATGGGGAGAAAGGAGAGAGGGCGAAAGGGGGAGTGGGGAGATGGAGTTGTGTTTAGATGTGCTGTTGTGATTATATTGACGGGTTGTGTCACAGCCCAGGGTAGAAACACCAACGTGCTTGAATGGAAAAGCTGACACAAGGTAGTGGATACAGCGCAGTCCATCACAGCTGCCCACCATTGAGCACATCTACAGGAAACGCTGTCACAGAAAAGCAGCATCCGTCATCAGGGACTCCCGCCACACAGGACATGCCCTTTTCTCACTGCTGCCATCAGGGACAAGGTACAGGAGCCTCAGAATACCCACCCTCGAGTTCAGGAACAGCAATTACCCCTCAATCATCATGCTCTTCAACCGGTGCGATGAGCCAGAAGATGTGCCCAGCAAACAGCGTGACCAGCGGCGACGTCCTGCAGACTGCTCACAAAACTACTACTTTGAAATATGATTCTGCTCTGAGGCCGTGCGCGATTGGGACCCCTGATTCACATTTTGGCGGTGTGGTTTTGGACCCATCGTGCGACCTGGTGCTTTGCCGTCTCTGAGGGAGCCCGATGAGGTTTGGGGCAGAGCATACGCCCTGGTGGCCAAGCTGCCTTGAGACGGGACGCTAGTCCGTGATCAACTCCCTTTCTCGCCGATTAAAGTGTCTAGCAGGATTGAAATCAACGGGAACGAGAGCGGAAGGTGAGCAGGTGGTCAAAGTTCAAAGTAAATGTTATTATCAAAATACAGATATGACACCATATACAACCCTGAGATTCATTTGTTTACTCAGCAAATCTAAAGAGTAGTAACTGTAACAGGATCAATAAAAGATCAACCGGAGTGCAGAGGACAACAGACTGTGCAAATGAAAATGCAAATAAATAGCAATAAATAACATAGTCCTTAAAGTGAGATTATTGGTTGTGGGAACATCTGAGTGATGGGCAAGTGAGTGTAGTAATCCCCTTTTGTTCAAGAGCCTGATGGTTGAGGGGTAGTAACTGTTCTGGAACCTGGCGGTGTGGGTTCTGAGGTTCTTGAACCTTCTACCTGATGGCAGCAGTGAGAAGAGTCATGGCCTAGTTGGTGGGGATCTCTGATGACGGATGCTGCTTTCCAACAACAGTGTTTCATGTAGATGTACTCATGGTAGGGAGGGTTTTACCCGTGATGTACTGGCCCGATTCCACTACTTTTTGAAAGATTTTCCATTCAAAGGCATTGGTGTTTCCATACCAGGATGTGATGCAGCCAGTCAAATACACTCTCCACTACACATCGATAGAAGGTTGTCAAAGAAGGCAGGAGGAGAGAGAGCAGCGCGCCGCGCGTGCGCAGCCCTCCGGTGAAAATGACATCGTATCCGTTAAATAGGGGCTGTGGACAATTCTGATTTGATGGAGACAGACGTGAAAGCACAGAGGAACATCTGGAGAAACTTCAGAAATGCCTGGTTCGCTGCTGTTGTTACTGGGCGATTGAGAATCTTCCGGAGGGAAGGCCTCAAAATCCCTGGCTTTGCCTGCTGTTGGCGACCGAGATTGAGGTCGAATCGTTGGGATAGAGATGGTGCTTGGCACTCGGTGTCAGAGAGCTGATCAGAGCTCAAAGCTTTCGGACGACTCAGAGTCGGACAGTGGTCAGGCATGGCAGGGAGAGTTTTTCCTCCTTCTCCCGTCTGCGTGAGATGTGGAACATTTGAGAGACTTTGAACTTTTTACTGTGTCATGGACTGTTCTTCATCAAGTTATGGTATTGTTGCACTGTTGTAACTATATCTTATAATTATGTGGTTTTTTTTAGTTTTTTTCAGTCTTGGTCTGTCCTGTGTTTTGTGATATCACACCAGAGGAAATACCGTATCGTTTCTTAATGCATGCAGTACCAAATGACAATAAAAGAGGACTGTGTGTCTTCATAATCTAAAACAAAAAATTATAGATGCTATGCCGTATCTCTGCATTCAACCCGGGAAACTGTTGAGCTTTCTATGCAATAGGACAAGTACTGGTTCCAGGATAGATCCGCTCAGATAGTAACACCCAGGAATTTAAAGTCACCGTCTCCAGCTCTGATTCTCCAGTGAAGACTGGCTCATAGACCTCTGGGTTCTCCTCTCCCGAAATCCAGAATCAGCTCCTTGGTCTTGCTGACATTGAGAGAGAAATTGTTGTTACGACATCACTCAAGCAAATTTTCATTCTCCCTCCTGTATGCTGATTCAGCACCACCTTTGATACGGCCCACAACAGTGGTGTCATCAGCAAACTTCAGTTTGGTGTTGGAGCTTTGCTTAGCCACACAGTCATTGGTGCAAGGTGAGTAGAGCAAGGTGCTAAGCACACAGCCCTGTGGTGTGCCTGTGCTGATGGAGATTGTGGAGGAGATGTTGTTGCCAATCCATAGTGACTGGATTCTACATGTGAGGATCCATTTGCACAAGGCGGCACTGAGGTCGAGGTCTTGGAGCTTATTGATTAGTTTTGAGGGGACGATGGTATTGACTGCCGAACTGTAGTTGTTAAAGAGCATCCTGATGTCTGCACCTTTTGCTGTCCAGATGTTCCAGGGTTGTGCGAAGAGCCAATGAGATGGCGTCTACGGTGGGCCTGTTTCTCTGGTAGGCAAATTGGAGCGGATCCATGTCACCTCTCAGTCAGTGACGACCTGCTTCATTGCTAGCCCCTCAAAACACTTCATCTCTGTGGATGCAAATGCAACTGGGCAAGGATCATTGAGGCAGGTCTCTACGATCTTCTTGGGCACTGGTATAATCGAAGCCATCGGGCACCACACACTGCTGAAGCGAGAGTTTAAAGATCTCAGTGACACAATTGGTCAGCACAGGTCTTTGTACATGGCCAGGTTCCCCATCCAGTCCAGGTGCTGTCCTGGGATGCACACTCCCGAAGGCAGCCCTCAGCCCTCACGTCAGGTTCAGGTACTGACATCAGAGGGTCAGAGGGAGATGCCACGGTCTCTCCATGTTCTGGTGGTCAAAGTGAACATGGAGGCAATGAGCTGATCTGCAAGTGAAGCCCTGCTGTCCCCCTTGTTGCTTGATTTAACTTTGGAGGAGGTGATAGCTTTCAAGCCCCTGCCGCAGCAGACAAGCATCCCTCGTGGATTCAAGCTGGGTCCGGATCCTCCACTTCTCCCGAAGATCATACCTTCACCCCTTGTAGCTTCCTGGGTCTCCAGACTCGAATGCCTCTGATCTGAGGTTTCAGCTCTCATGGTTCATTCCATGAGATCATGAAGCCAGGATTTTTATATGGCGAGGTGGGGGGGGGGGGGGCGCAGAGGAGAGGGATCTGCAGACAGTTACCTCCTGCACTCGACGGGTCTCAGGCTAAACCTGGTCTCAGCTTGTATCAGCTGCTCCCCCAGTGAATATTTCAGTGTCACCCCACACTCCAGCTTGGGATCCATCTACGAGACAGAAACAGTCAGGGAACAGCGGGGACAGTGCCCACCAGGTGAGGTTCATTGTCTGCCTGAACCTCCAACCCCCGCCCCCACCTCCGTAACAGGATTTCCTGATGGGGAGAGACCCTCTTCAAATGGGATCCCCAACAGAGAGGCCCCTTCCCCTTTAACATGTGTCTCTGACAAAGACCAACTCCCCCATAACAGGGGACCCCGATGGAAAAAGACCCCCTTTAACAGGGGTCTCTGAAAGAAAGACTCCCTGTTTAACCGGGATACCCGGGGGAGAGATACCCCAATAACCAGGGTCCCAACGAAGAGATACAGCTGATTAACTGAAGTCCCAATGGAGAGACACCCCCCCCCGATTATCCAGGGTTCCAATGGAGAGACACACCCTTTAACAGTGGTGTCTGATGGAGAGGAACTCCCCTTTCAATAGGGGTCCTAGACAAAGATACAACCCCTCTTTAACAGGGGTCCTGGATAGAAAAAGACACCCTCTTTAACATGGATCTGTGATGGGGAGAGAGAGTCCCCCTTTAACAAGGGCCCCTGAAAGGGAGACTCCTGGGATAACAGGCATCCCAGAAGGGTGAGGCGACCCTGCTTTGGCCTCAATGCACACTAGCAGTCTCCATCTCCCCACCCCGACCCTCACCTGTCCCTTCAGCTGGGCGTAGACGATGGTTTTCTGCTGGTTGAAGAGCGTGCTGGGGAGGGGTGACAGCAGTACGGCCTCCACCCCTGGGGGCAAGTCCCAGCTGAGGCTCAGCCCGGTCCCACTGGGTTGCAGGGCGTACTTCAGGGTCCGGAGAACCTGTGGGGGACAGAAAGAGATCAACACAGCCACTTCTGCAGGCTCCATCCCATCTCATGGGTCCTATGCTCCCCAGGGGTTTCAGAGACCCCTTTCAGTGCCTGGTCCATTCTTCCTCAGACCCCACTCAGGGTTAGGGGCCAGCTTACGAGGATGTCTCCGTGTCCCACCCAGCCTCTCTTCAGCTCTAGAAACAGGCACTGTCTGATCAGAGTGTGGTTTCCTTGGCTCCACCTGATCCCCCTTCACTTTGGGAAAGCTTACACACTACCCCGTCCATCCCTCTCCCATTTTGGGCTCCCCCAGTCTGAGGTGTTGCACTGTCCCGGGGCTTCTCCTCTCCTCCCCAGGCCTCCGAGAGTCTCCTCCTCGTCCCCCAGATCACATGGAGATTCAGCACAGAAACACCCTGAATTCTCCCCTTCAGGTGGGGGTAGGAGGAATGGGGAATGGTTAATCCAAATAACCCATCAACCTGCACATGAGGGTCAGTCTCACCCCCTGTCCAAGGCACAGCCCCACTCCCTCACAGACATACTTCTTCCCTCTCACACACACGCACAGTGGCGGAAGTTGGGATCGAACCTGGGATTCCGAGATCAGGCATTGAGAGACAGTGGCCCTCACCACTGTGCCACTGAGCCAGCTGCTGTTCCCTGTACATTTCTGAGGGTGTCACCCCCCCCCCACACCATTTCAGGCTCCCCCACACCCAAGGTCCTACCCCCAATAAGAGCATCCCGACAACCCCCCACCACCACCACCAAACCCTGCCCCTGCCTCAGTACCTTGGGCTCCATCCTGTCTTCCCCGGTGATGAATTCGTAACTCCCGTTGGCTGCCTTGGCGATGCCTTTGATCAGCGCTGTGGAGGCCCCCTCACCAATCCCGAAGGAAAAATACCTGGAGAACGGGATGGGAAGTGGTGGAACCACCATGGGATTCACAGCAGGTCAACTTGCTTGTTGCGTGGTCTTTGGGGCCCATTTTCAGTCATAGAGGTAGTTCGCCAACCCAATGCATGCTGGGACAGATTGCTACCATTGTTCCTGTCCAAGAGAGGACGACGGGTGGGGTGGGGGATGCCTGGAGGGGATCACAGGCGGTGGGGGGTGAGAAGGAGAAGGGATCTGGAGGGGACGATGGGCCAGTGGGGAGGGGTCCAGAGGGGATGAGGGGCCGGGGAGCAAGGAATCTGGAGGGGACAACGGGCCAGGGCGGGGGAGGGGTCCGGAGCGGACGACAGGCCGGGAGTTGCCAGAGGGGATGACGGGCGGGGCATGCAGGAGGGGGCGATGGTTGGGGGCTGCCGGAGGGGACGGCTTTCACTCACCTGTGGCTGGGGCTGTTCTTCTGAACTTCAGCCAGCACCTGCTTGATGTTGAACACCTCACCGTCCGTGAACACAAAGAGCTAGGAGAGAGGCAGAAAGGCATCCTGGGAACAAGGCCTTTACGTCCATTATGTCTAAACTAAACCATCCTTATTGACCCATCCCCCCATCTCCCAGCATCTGCTTGTTCCCTTGGGTACCTGGCTCGTCCTCCCCACAGAATGTATGGGTTTTTCCCGGGTGCTCCAGTTTCCTCCCACAGTCCAAAGACATACCGCTTGGCTTAACTGGTCATTGTAAATTGTCCTGTCATTAGGGAAGGCTTAACCAGGGTTGTGGGGTTGCTGGGATGGCGTGGCTCAAAAGGTCAGTAGTTCTTACTCCAAGCTGTATCGCTAAATCGCAAAATAAATTAATTAATAATAAATCCCTCTGGGGTGAAGAAGGTCCCCCTCGGATCCCCTCTAAGTCACCTCTCCCCCACCTACATCAACATCCTCCAGTTTATGCGGCTCTGACGTGGAGGAGATTTTCCTGCTGTCAGCGGTATCTAAACCCTCATTGTGGTACAAACCTCAGTCCCATCCCCTCAAACCCTGCTCCGTTCTGGGGGGAACAGACCAGCCTCCCTCTTTCCCAGGCAACAACCCTGGTGAATCACTTCTGCACTCCCCTCCAGACCTATCAAATCCTCACACTCCCTCTCCCTGACCCCACCTCTTTCTCTACTCTTGTTCCTTGTTTCTCGTTCTTTTATTCTTTCCTGCCCCCACTCTCTCTCGTTCCCTCTCTCTCCTCAACCCCCTCTCACGCATTGTGTCAACTGTGTCCCCCTCTCCGTCTTGTTTCGTTTCTCTCTCTGTCTCTCCCCTCACACATTCCCTAATCTGTCCCTTTCCTCCCTCATTCCCCCTTCCTCTCATTCATTCCCTCTCTCCATCACTCACCCCCCAATCTCACATCCCCTCACTCCTGTCCGTCTCGCTCTCATCTCCGCCCATTTTACTGCGTTGCTCTCTCTCACTCTGCCTCTCTTTTGACTTCTCGTTCACTCTGTCTCTCATTCCCCTCTCTGAATTCTCTCACCAAAGGATTCAAAGTACGATTATAATCAGAGTATGTATGCACTATACAACCCTGAGATTCCCCCTCTCCCCGGCACAGAAGAAAGCCATGGAACCCATTGAAAAAAACATCACCACGACCCCCCCCCCCCACCACAAGAAACAAATCACAGAAGGAAACAAAAAGAACGGGCGAAAGTTCAAAATATAAAACACAAAAATGAAAGAATGCACATTCAGTTCAGCTCAATCTTCATTATCTGCGGGCCATCCAGATCCAAGGCCCCGAAAAACACAACATAATGTGAACTACAGTCCAACCCACAAGCCGTCGATTAAACCCTGCTCTTCCACAATCTTCCAACAGCACCGAGGGAGAGAGAGATTACAAATGTAGGGACCTTCCCAGTCTCTGCCTCTCTCCCACCACCACGATCCCTAACTCCCACTCACACAATCCACTTTTCAATTGTACCGAAAAACACATCATAATGTGACTACAAGAAGCAGGGAGCTTCTCACTCTCTGCTTCCATCCCACTCACAAATTCCCCCTTTGAGCTGTCCCTCACTCCCTCTCTCCCCATTCCCACTGCCCCTTTACCTCACTCCCTCTCTCCCCATTCCCAATTCCCTCCTTTACCTCACTCCCTCTCTCCCCCATTCCCACTGCCCCTTTACCTCACTCCCTCTCTCCCCATTCCCAATTCCCTCCTTTACCTCACTCCCTCTCTCCCCATTCCCACTGCCCCTTTACCTCACTCCCTCTCTCCCCATTCCCACTGCCCCTTTACCTCACTCCCTCTCTCCCCATTCCCACTGCCCCTTTACCTCACTCCCTCTCTCCCCCATTCCCACTGCCCCTTTACCTCACTCCCTCTCTCCCCATTCCCAATTCCCTCCTTTACCTCACTCCCTCTCTCCCCCATTCCCACTGCCCCTTTACCTCACTCCCTCTCTCCCCATTCCCAATTCCCTCCTTCACCTCACTCCCTCTCTCCCCATTCCCACTGCCCCTTTACCTCACTTCCTCTTTCTCCATTCCCACTGCCCCTTTACCTCACTCCCTCTCTCTCCATTCCCACTGCCCCTTTACCTCACTCCCTCTCTCCCCCATTCCCACTGCCCCTTTACCTCACTCCCTCTCTCCCCATTCCCACTGTCCCTTTACCTCACTCCCTCTCTCCCCATTCCCAATTCCCTCCTTTACCTCATTCCCTCTCTCCCCATTCCCACTGCCTCCTTTACCTCACTTCCTCTCTCCCCATTCCCACTGCCCCTTTACCTCACTCCCTCTCTCTCCATTCCCACTGCCCCTTTACCTCACTCCCTCTCTCCCCCATTCCCACTGCCCCTTTACCTCACTCCCTCTCTCCCCATTCCCAATTCCCTCCTTTACCTCACTCCCTCTCTCCCCATTCCCAATTCCCTCCTTTACCTCACTCCCTCTCTCCCCATTCCCAATTCCCTCCTTTACCTCACTCCCTCTCTCCCCATTCCCACTGCCTCCTTTACCTCACTCCCTCTCTCCCCCATTCCCACTGCCCCTTTACCTCACTTCCTCTCTCCCCATTCCCACTGTCCCTTTACCTCACTCCCTCTCTCCCCATTCCCAATTCCCTCCTTTACCTCATTCCCTCTCTCCCCATTCCCACTGCCTCCTTTACCTCACTTCCTCTCTCCCCATTCCCACTGCCCCTTTACCTCACTCCCTCTCTCCCCATTCCCAATTCCCTCCTTTACCTCATTCCCTCTCTCCCCATTCCCACTGCCTCCTTTACCTCACTCGCTCTCTCCCCATTCCCAATTCCCTCCTTTACCTCATTCCCTCTCTCCCCATTCCCACTGCCTCCTTTACCTCATTCCCTCTCTCCCCATTCCCACTGCCTCCTTTACCTCACTCGCTCTCTCCCCATTCCCACTGCCTCCCCTTTACCTCACTCCCTCTCTCCCCATTCTCACTGCTCCCTTTACCTCACTTCCTCTCTCCCCATTCCCACTGCCTCCTTTACCTCACCTCACTCTCCCTCATTCCCACTGCCCCCCACTTTTCTCACTTCCTCCCCCTCATTCCCACTCCGTCCCAGGGCAAACCCCGGGGTCTCGGGGAGAAGTGTGTCCGTTACCTGTCGCGGGTGTCCCGGCACGCAGGGTGTTGTGTAGATGGCCGACAGGGGGCTGCAGGATCTCTGTCCCACCCATATCCGCATCCATCTCCTTCAGCTTAGACAGTGCTTCTTGCACGGAGGTCTGATTGTACTCAACACTCTTCCTGTACAGGTTGAGGGGGAGGTAATCCGATGACAACATGACAACTACGTCCAAGGCAGACATAGGGAGGGAGCAGAGGGGATGGGGTTCGCACGGAGAAGTGGGGCTGATAGAACAGATTGGGGTGCAGGAGAGAGAGGGGCTGTCGGATTGGATATCGTAAGTGTTATTTCCCTTGTAGTTTGACCTTCTTATGCTTGTTTGTATTTTTGTATAGTTACTGAAATACTCTGCTTTATAGACATGTGTTCTGGAGTGGTTGCAGTTGAAGGCATCACAGTACTTGAACAGGGGCTATCCTATTGGTTAATTTAAGAAAAAGAATTTGAATAGAATGTGTGTGTTATCAGCAACTTGGATTAAGAGAACTAGACCACGTTAGTTGTTTCTCTTCACTACCCCATCCCACTGCTCCTTCTCTCTGCTCCCTTGTGCTTCATCTTCCTGACTTTGTCTTCTTTGTTCTTGTAACACTTAGTAATGGTCAAAACAAAAACTTTTATGCCTCATTCTTGACTTCTGAAGAACCTCGGATCAAAAACATTATAAGCCAACAGTTTTGGTGTAGTCGGCAGGACAGTTGTGAAGATTTAAGGACTTGAAAGATTCAGAGATGAAGAGGAAATTTTTCACGTGCATAATTAAATTGGAAGTAAGACATTCCTCCTTATTTTCCAAATCATCTAGTTATTGCTTCAATATACCATCTAGTACAAAGGTTCCCACGGACCCCGGGTGGGGAAGTCCCTGACCTAGTGCAGGTTTAAGACTGAAGGAATGCTCTCTTATTCTTTACATTGCTATTCTGGAAAACTCAGATGGTCTCTAGAATTTACAATGCACTCAAATTAAATTCTTCCTAAGCAGTGGAGTACCTAACAGACCCTATAATCTGGTGTGTAAAAAATATTTAGACTAAAATCCAATGAGAAAAGAAAACTGTTCTTTGCAATCCTATGATATTCTGATTGTAATCCAATAATATTTTGACACAAACCAAAGGTATTTCAATCATAGTCCAACTGATAAAAGTATGTATGAATTAAGTATTACACGAGATTGAACATAGACAATGGCCAAAGCCACGAAACCTGCTACAGGAAAAGAGGGAGCTGAATCTCCAGTTATTACATGCACACAGATAACTGAGGGTTTGAGTTTTTACTGAATAAAACATTTCAATTTGATGAGTTACCATCAAGGTTGAGTCTAATGAAATGTGACCCTTGCATGATATTAAGAAGATACGGAATAAGATCCGGAGATTGTCCTTGGGAAAGGGTTAAGTGGCTGGATATCAGCAGTATTACCACAGTTCTGAAAGATGCATTAGAATTTCAAATCTGTGACTAAGTGGGCACATGGTCTGTTGGAAAGCATCATTTATGACTTGGCAAAAAGATGCTCCTTTTCTGATGCTTGGGTGTATGGATTTAGTTGGCGGGTTGATGTCTTTTTTATGAAAGCTTGTATGGCGTATAGCTCCAGGTTTGTGCTCCAAATGGGGTTTTTCCCCGGTTTTTGTTATTAGGGTTTTTTTTTCCTGTTTTAGTTAGTAGGGTTCTTTTTTTCTTTTCTTTCTTTATCCCATAAAAAAAGCTTTAACATTTTGTTTCTTTATTATTATTTATATACTGTTCAGCTTGGTTGATAGTTTAACTCATTCTACATATGGATATGTTGTCTTGATTATTTTGATTTATTTTTCCCTGTTGTTGATTTTCAATAATAATTAATAAAAAGATTTAAAAAGAAAGATAAAGATTTATGACTTGGCAGAATGAGTCAATTCATCAAAGTTAATTGAGCAAGTGCAAAAGGTAAGGAAAACTGTGATCAATTACAAAATCAGTGTGACAATTTGCCCTAATAAAGACCAAGGAAGTGAAGACACACGGGACTGATGATAGAACCTATGAAAGGAGACAGATGGTTTTTCATCAACCACCTGAACCGAGAAAGGAGTCCAATGGTCCAAAGAAATTCCACTTCCTAAAAAATGGAAGTATAAAGACTTGGATTGAGCTTTATCGTATTAAGAACAAACTGCACCCATATAATGGCATTCAAATATTTGTCTACTATGTTGTAAAGTACAGTTGACTCATCGAGCTGACAACAACATTAAAGACAATTAACAAAATACGCAAGATGGTTGGAATGCAATTGAGAGGTGGTTGGAAGAATGTGGACTGATTGGAGGAAAGTGATGGCTTGTAAGTAAAAGATTCCTGAGGATGTTTCTGAATACGAGGAATGCTACAGGACAACGTGCTTAAGGCTTTCAGGGGCTTCAGGATAAATGAAGATTACATCGAGGATTCTACAATTGAAGTCAACTTTTTATGGACGACTTGAGAGCAGATATTGTGAAAATGGTAAAGCTGCCAAAAATGAATTGGAGTGTTCTATATAGTGAGCTTTTACAAGCCACCAAAGGATTGGAACAAGCAAACTGAAATGGGAATAAGATCATCACAGTTAAGATCACCAGCCCCTGACCATGGGTCAACAGTCATTGCTCACGAGTCAACGACCACAGCAAGGAAAGCCAAACTCTCATCCTGGACTATATTTAAAGGTGCGGATTGCTGTGTCACATCGACCATGACAAGGGAACACATTTCACTGGGAGAGTTTGTCAGGTATTATGTTGACTGATGAACGTTGAATGGTCGTTTCATTGTCCACATCACCCAGAGTCATCAGGACAAGCCAGACAAATGAATGGAATGATCAGACAACGACTGATTGAGAATCATGAGGAAGGTGTACCGTCACCTAAGCTCTTCCTGTGGTCTGCAGGGCAACCCCAAACAAGAAAATGAAACAAAGTCCATTCAAGGTAGTAACAGGGTGTCCCACGTCACTGCCGGGAGCTCCAGATCTCAGGGAGGCTGATAAGACACATCATGGCAGACAGTTTAGTTAACTGTTGTGTGAGATTAACTCGAGCTGTCCGCTCTGCTTCTCAACAGGTGTCTGCCTCCAAGAGAAGGAGGACACACCGTGATTCCCGGTGAGTGGGTCCTGATCTGAAAAAATGCATAAGGAACCGCTGGGAGCTTGATGGCTATCCGGAAGAAGACAGCGCCAGCGAACAACTGGCGTCCTCCACACTGTTCACAAAACGACTCTCCCACTTTTTAAAAATATCTTCTTTTTCTTTCCAATGTGGTGTTGGAAGCTGTGATCCACATTTTGGTGGTGTGCTTTTGGGCCAATTGAGCAATTGGGTGCTTTGCTGTCTCCGAGGGGGTTCAGTAAGAAAGTGTGCGGCCTGGAGATGGGGTGTGGGCCAATGATTCCTCACCGACTGAACTGTCGAGGAAGATTGAAATCATCGAGGTAAGAACAGAAGACAAGTGGGTATTCACCTCTGTCTACCGCCCTGTCGCTCACTCCGTCAGAGGCAGGGTCTTTGTCCGACAGTCTCTCAGGGTCTTTGCATGACAGTCTCCCGGTGTCTTTGCGTGACAGTCTCCCGATGTCTTTGCGAGACAGTCTCTCAGTGTCTTTGGGTGAGAGTCTCCCGGTGTCTTTGCGTGACAGTCTCTCAGTGTCTTTGCGAGACAGTCTCTCAGTGTCTTTGCGTGACAGTCTCTCAGTGTCTTTGCGTGACAGTCTCTCAGTGTCTTTGCGAGACAGTCTCTCAGTGTCTTTGCGTGACAGTCTCTCAGAGTCTTTGCGAGACAGTCTCTCAGTGTCTTTGCGAGACAGTCTCCCGGTGTCTTTGCGTGGCAGTCTCCCGCTGTCTTTGCGTGACAGTCTCTCAGTGTCTTTGTGCGAGAGTCTCTCAGCGTCTTTGCGAGACAGTCTCTCAGTGTGTTTGTGTGAGAGTCTCCCGGTGTCTTTGCGTGACAGTCTCCCACTTGCTGCTCCTGAAGGAAGGTGTCTGTGCTTGAATTCTCTGCTCAATGCTGGTGGAGTATTGTGCTGGAGTACTGGGCCTTGTGCAAAGTTAATCGATGCAGTTTATGGATTGGACTCTACAGATCACGTTATGATGCCTGGACTCTATTGGTTTTGTGTTTTATATTCTCTGTTTTTAGCTCATCTTTTTTGCAGCTTGCGCGATTTAGTTTAATTATGCATGGGCGTGGGAGGGTGTGGTTTAATGTTTTACTTTGAACAGGTTCCATAGTTTTCTTTGTTTCGTGCCTGTGGAAAGACAAATATCAAGGGTTGTTTCATGCATACATATTTTGATAACAGATGTACTTTGTAACCTTGAACTTTTAGGCGGGAGGAGAAGATGGCAGCGCGCCACGCGTGCGCAGCTCTCTGGTGAAATGATATCATATCCATTAAGTAGGGGCCGTGGACAATTCTGATTTGACGGAGCATGGACGTGAAAGCACAGAGGAACATCTGGAGAAATTTCTGAAACGCCCATCCACTGCTGTCGTTACTGTGTGGTCGGGAATCTTTCGGAGGGTCGGCCTCAAAATCCCCAGCCTTGCCTGCTTTTGGCGACCGAGAAAGAGGTTGAATCGTTCGGACAGAGATGGCGCTCAGTACTCGGTGTCGGAGAGCTGATCAGAGCTTGAAGTTTTCCGATGACTCAGAGTCGGATTGTGGTCGGCATGGCAGGGAGAGTTTTTCTTCCTTCTCCCATCTGCGTGAGACGTGGGACATTTGAGAAACTTTGAACTTTACTGTGCTCACGGACTTCTTCATCAAGTTATGGTATCGTGCACTGTTGTAACTATATGTATAATTATGTGGTTTTGTCAGTCTTTACACTCTTGGTTTGTCCTGTGTTTTGTGATATCACACTGGAGGAAATAATGTATCATTTCTTCATGCATGAATTACTAAATGACAATAAAAGGGGACTTCGTGTCTTCATATTTATAATGACTGACTCAGCAGTGAAAGAAGAGGGTAAAGGAAAGTGGATACACACCAGCCACTGAAACTGAGCTGGTGGTAGCCGATGAAGACAACAAGCAATGTGGTTAATGTGCTAGTAACTGCTGACCCAGTGACCTACGGAGCAAATCACTAACCAGACAGAAGATACAAACAACTGCTCGACGTTATGAAGATTATTTGTGGTTTTATTTTTACCGATCTTCCCTGCTCACATTTTATACAGGGAGTGGTGGCGGGGCACGGGGTGGGGTGTTGGCGAAGGTGGGTGGTGTGTGTGGGGGGGTCACAAATGTGGCGGAGGGAGGAGGGGCATGAATGAATAAAAATGGGAAATGATTGGGTCAGATTCTACCCAGGAATTCTGGCCCTCAAATTCCCGGCCCCGGGATGAAAATGCCACTTACGGGAAGAACGAGGTGAAGCAGCTCCCAAATCCGTAAATGTTGAAGAAGCATCCCATGGGAAGGCTCTTGAGGAGCAGGAGCAGTGGGTCCTGTGGAGGGGAACAGAACTTGTGAGTTCTGAAGATTCTCGTGGGCATTCCCACAACTCCACATCCTGGCCGGAAAAACAAAACAGACCCGCGTAACTGATTCCCATCGGCCGGCGATACTGATTCCAGCTCCCTCAGCATACCGGGCCGGATTTACCTTGGCACACTGGATCCGGGACCTGGCGTTTCCGTGGGACATCAGCATTCCCATACTGCCTGACCGATCCATGAGGAAAATGAACTCGCCTGCCGGCACGCCCTGGGAATCCTCAGAATATCGGGGAGATTAACCACGACAGTGGGATCGGCCATCAGGGACCCTGTGTCAGGGAAAGAAAAGCCTGTCAAGGGGCAAGGACACTTCACAAATGACCCACTCCACGCTGGAGATCCAGGAGCTCAGGACACCCCCGGTTTCCGGGTTGAGCCATCTGGCCCACCCCCCATCCCCACCCTGCATCTCACACCCCATCCCAATCCCTCCTCACCCCATCAAAGCACCATCTCAGCACCCACCCTGCATCTCACACCCCATCCCAATCCCTCCTCACCCCATCAGATCACCATCCCATCCCCACCTTGCACCCCACACCCCATCCCAATCCCTCCTAATCCCATCAGAGCACCATCCCATCCCCACCTTGCATCCCACACCCCATCCCAATCCCTCCTAATCCCATCAGAGCACCATCCCATCCCCACCCTGCATCTCACACACAATCCCAATCGCTCCTCACCCCATCAAAGCACCATCCCATCCCCACCCTGCAATTCACAGCCTCATCCCAATCCCTCCTCACCCTATCAGAGCCCCACCCCTTCACCACTCTGCATCTCACACCCCATCCCAATCCCTCCTCACCCATCAGAGCACCATCCCATCCCCACCCTGCATCTCACACCCCATCCCAATCCCTCCTCACCCCATCAAAGCACCATTCCATCTCCACCCTGCATTTCACACCCCATCCCAATCCCTCCTCACCCCATCAGAGCACCATCCCATCCTCACCCTGCATCTCACACTCCATCCCAATCCCTCCTCACCCCATCACAGCACCATCCCATCCTCACCCTGCATCTCAAACCCCATCCTAATCCCTCCTCACCCCATGAGAGCACCATCCCATCCCCACCCTGCAATTCACACCCCATCCCAATCCCTCCGCACCCCATCAGAGCACCATCCCATCCTCACCCTGCATCTCACACTCCATCCCAATCCCTCCTCACCCCATCAGAGCCCCACTCCTTCACCACCCTGCATCTCACACCCCATCCCAATCCCTCCTCACTCCAGAGCACCATCCCATCACCACCTGACCGGACTCACAAAACATCACCCTCCACCTCAACCTATTCCACCGCCCCTACACACCCATCTGACCAACTTCCCAAACCCCCTCCCCTATACTAAAGTCCATCCCACAACACTCCTGCCCTCCTCTCACTTCCCTCCCGGCCTTCCAACCCCATCCCACACGTTCCCACTCCCCTCCCACCCCCATACAACCCTCATCCAACATCCCCTCCCCATAAGAATGGGACACATTCGCCCGCTCAGACGAGCCCCCACCTGGAGCAGCAGAACCCAGTCCTGCCTCGAGGATGGCGCTGGGTTCATCGATCTTCTCGGAGAACATCAAGAGCTCGAGGTCTCTGTCGAAGCCCTGACCCTTCACCAGGGAGAGCTGGAAATGAGGGTCACAGCACAGGGTCACAACGCAGGACACAAGAGGAGGAAAGAGGGACACCAGATATTCCCCCTGAGGGAGTGGGACTGAGGGACACCGGTCAGTGTACAGATATTCCCCCTGAGGGAGAGGGACTGAGGGATGCCGGTCAGTGTACAGATATCCCCCTGAGGGAGAGGGACTGAGGGACACCGGTCAGTGTACAGATATCCCCCCGAGGGAGAGGGACTGAGGGACACCGGTCAGTGTACAGATATCCCCCCCCGGGAGTGGGACTGAGGGACACTTGCCCTCCACAAGACCACCATCCCACTGATGAATATTGGTGTGAAACAGCCTTCCTTACCTTGGCTGACGTCTTGTCAGGATTGAGGAATTCCACGGGTGTCATTTGGCAATTGGATCGGATCCGGGAGATCCCGTGTGGGTTGTGGAAATGAGCCTCCAGCTCCAAAGTGTAGAGTGGCTTGTCCACAGGGGCACTGGCCTGGGGTATATGGGGTCCCTGGGTGCCTGGGGGAATTAGAGGTGTTTTGGTTAGATTCATGTGCACGGCATGGGGGATTCTGACCCTGTCCCTGGGGATGTGTGATGGGACGGTGTGGAGGGAGCCTCACCCTGTGTCTGACCCTGTCCCTGGGAGTGTGTGATGGGATGGTGTGGGGGGAGCCTCACCCTGTATCTGACCCTGTCCCTGGGAGTGTATGATGGGACAGTGTGGAGGGAGCCTCACCCTGTGTCTGACCCTGTCCCTGGGAGTGTATGATGGGACAGTGTGGAGGGAGCCTCACCCTGTGTCTGATCCTGTCCCTGGGTGTGTGTGACGGGTCGGTGTGGAGGGAAACTCGTTCTGTGTCTGACCCTGTCCCCGGGAGTGTGATCTGGGACGGTGTGGAGGGAGCCTCACCCTGTGTCTGACCCTGTCCCTGGGAGTGTGTGATGGGACGGTGTGGTGGGAGCCTCACCCTGTGTCTGACCCTGTCCCTGAGAGTGTGTGATGGGACGGTGTGGAGGGAGTCTCACCCTGTGTCTGACCCTGTCCCTGAGAATGTGTGATGGGATGGTGTGGAGGGAGCCTCACCCTGTGTCTGACCCTGTCCCTGGGTGTGTGTGACAGGTCGGTGTGGAGGGAGACTCACCCTGTCCCTGGGAGTGTGTGACGGGACGGTGTGGAGGGAGCCTCACCCTGTGTCTGACCTGTCCCTGAGAGTGTGTGATGGGATAGTGTGGAGGGAGCCTCACCCTGTGTCTAACCCTGTCCCTGGGTGTGTGTGACGGGTCGGTGTGGAGAGAGCCTCACCCTGTCCCTGGGAATGTGTGACGGGACGGTGTGGAGGGAGCCTCACCCTATGTCTGACCCTGTCTCTGAGAGTGTGTGATGGGACGGTGTGGAGGGAGCCTCACCCTGTGTCTGACCCTATCCCTGGGAGTGTGTGACGGGACGGTGTGGAGGGAGCCTCACCCTGTGTCTGACCCTGTCCCTGGGAGTATGTGATGGGACGGTGTAGAAGGAGCCTCACCCTGTGTCTCACCCTGTCCTGCAGCAGGGCAGCATGGATGGGTGACCCTCTCTCTGGGACCAGGAACTTACCTGCGGGGCAGTACCGGGGGTTTAGGACAGCGGGCAGGGTGAAGCGGACGGCACCATCAGCCTCGAGGGGCAGTTCCTGGGCCAGGCTGAAGGAGACGGTGGCCGCGCAGCCTGGGGGCAGGTTGCCCACCCTGCAGGTGAAGATGTCACTGCTACTGTTGTCCTCCTCGAGCAGAAAGGCCTCCTGGCCGGAGGAGATGGCATCGTCGTAGTCGTCCTGAGCCTGGAGGAGAGGGGTGCGGGCGGTTTGGAACAGAGAACAGAGGAGGAGGCTGTTTATCAAGTGGACTGGGTTGCCAGAGCTGCCTCTTTCTCTCCCCCACCCCACAATGCAGAGACTGGTCCCATCTCGTGTCCCAGATCCCAGGGATCTGTCTTAGGTTCTAGAATATGTGTGTCCCAAACTGGAGTCTGAGATCCCAGGATCCCATATGAAGTATGGGGCACCATTAAAATTCTCAGTTCAGGTCCAAAGGGCTTACCTTGGGACAGACCACCCCATTGCTCCCATCTCGCTGGACATAAGATCCAACCACGGGAGTCACGGCTGCAGTCGGAACCCTGGACCCATCCCATCCATTGGCAGGCACCTCAGCTTCCCTACCACCCCCTCCCACCCTTTGACCCACCGAGAAATCAGCTCCCAACCCAAATTCCCAAGATGCCTCCTCTAGAATTGTACTTCCACCCTGTCAGTACTTCCAGTTGAACATTTTTCCCCCTAGCCGTCAGTCTGTGGTTTTGTATTGCCATGTGCTCTTGTTTCTTGTCATGCCCCATGTGCTCCTGTCCCCGCTCCTGCTCTACTCCGGCCCCTGTATTACTGAGTACTCCGTCTCTCACCTGTTTCTCATTATTACCTGTGTCTCATTGTGCTCCACCTATCATCTGCCTCTCTGTTTACTGTTCAATGTATTTCAGTCCTGTGTTTTCACCTATTTTTGCCCAGATTGTGCCAGTGAATTTTCCTGAGCCTTTCCAGCATTTGTATCTATACTCTGTCTGTCGACTCTGCCTGTTTCCCGATTCTGGTTTTTGGATTTCTCTGGATGTTTTGATCTGTGCCTGAACTTTGACGCTGACTTCGTTTGTTGCTCAATTAATATCACTGTGTGCGCAGTACTGGGTCTGCCATTGGATCCCTGCTCCAGCGCCCTGACACCCCCTCAGGGTCCTTGCACCTCCATCCTGAACGAGATCTCCACCCCTGCACACCCTAATCCCGAACCTCTCCTCCTCCTGTCCTGGGACACTGAAGTGGATTCCCACTCCAGAAGTCTTCCTGGGATGCAGAACCGCAGATCTTCCATTCGTCGCCATATCAAAAACTCCACCATCTCTGCATCTTAAGGTCTGCCAGGAGATCTCTGGATACACTTCAGAGGACAAAGATACAACATCAAGCCCTCCCCCTCTCTTCAGAGACCCCGAACCTCTGATCCGCCTACGGGAACCCGTCCGCCTACAGCTCTCAGTACCCTTGCCCACCCACCCGCCCAACTCCCACCTGTTCCCATTCCTTTATCTCGGCCACGATCGTCTTCCCGTCCACCGTGGCTTGGAAGTTGTAGACGGCAGAATCGCTGTCCACGGGGAATGTGAACAGGGCCTCCAGCGGAGAAGCCTCCTCATTCCTGTACTCCAGGTCTGCAGACACATCGGCCACAAACCCCTTCACTTCCACTCGCACCGAGATCTTCTTCAGAGGAACTGGGTCGGGGGGCGGGGGAATAACAAGGTGAGGGCTAGGGTGTAGAAACCGCCATTGGCAATCCCAATGGACCCCATCCCTTCCCGTTCACTCCCACTATACACAATCCCAATGGATCACCCTTTCCCATTCACTCCCACCATACACAATCCCAATGGAGACATCCCTTCCC
Source organism: Mobula birostris (assembly GCF_030028105.1). Taxonomy (NCBI): domain Eukaryota; kingdom Metazoa; phylum Chordata; class Chondrichthyes; order Myliobatiformes; family Myliobatidae; genus Mobula; species Mobula birostris. Next base: position 49,587,800 of record NC_092379.1, read on the forward strand.
ATTCACTCCCACTATACACAATCCCAATGGATCACCCCTTCCCATTCACTCCCACTATACACAATCCCAATGGACAATACCCCTTCCCATTCACTCCCACTATACACAATCCCAATGGATACACCCCTTCCCATTCACTCCTACTATACACAATCCCAATGGACCCCACCCCTTCCCATTCACTCCCATCATACACAATCCCAATGGATCACCCCTTCCCATTCACTCCCAACGTGCACCATTCCAGTGGATCACCCCTTCCCATTCATTCCCACCATATACAATCCCAATGGATCACCCCTTCCCATTCACTCCCACTGTACACAATCCCAATGGATTACCTCTTCCCATTCACTCCCACTATACACAATCCCAATGGACACACCCATTCCCATTCACTCCCACTATACACAATCCCAATGGATTACCTCTTCCCATTCACTCCCACTATACACAATGCCAATGGATTACCCCTTCCCTTTCACTCCCACCATACACAATCCCAATGGACTCTGCTCTTTCCCATTAATTCCCACTGTGCACATTCCCAACAGACCCCACCCTTTCTCATTCGCAATCACAATGGATCCATCCATTCCCATTCCCAATCCAATCCTAAATCCATCTCTGGTACTGGGGAAGTTTGTAAAGGAATGGGATTGTGTGAGACAGCACAGACCCAATGGCACAAACGTCCTCTTATGTGGAAAGGAACTGTGGTAAACGGGGGTAACTGCTCACCTGGGATGTTCCTGGCCGTTACAAGTCCACAGGGTCTCACCATCGTGCGGCTGAAATGCAACCAAAGACATGAGTGTTGTGTGTGGCCCCGGTGGTCTGCAGGAAATGAGCCACTCGTAGCTCCTGCTAATGCTAGGAGACTGTGGAGAACAACTAAAATCACTGGCAGGCCTCCAGGCTCCTGAAAAGGGCAAACGCGACCACAATATGCACGGGTGGAAACCGGGGAATGTGCAAACTTCACGTGGGCAGTGATGGAGGTCACAATCCAACTGAGGTCCACGGAGCTATGAGGCAGGAACACCAATGACTACACTACTTGGTTTTTGGCTGGCTGGAGATTGTGGCTGATTTTGCGACTGCTGGGCTAGGGTTACGAGTTAGCTGCTGGCTGTGGGGTGTTGTGGGGGACATTCTGTGGGAATATTGACCGACGGCCTGTATGGGTACGGAACGATATTCGTACACGGTCACTTGCAAACTCTGATAGGATGGCAGGGAGGGAGACTGATGGTGACAGCAATAGCACGGAGTGTGGGTGGGGAGAGGGGCTAAGAACAGGAAGATGAAGGGTCGGAAGAGAAAGAAAGGAGGTGGGTCTAGTGTAGGTGGATCGGAAAGTGAGGGAAGAGAAGTTGAGGAGAAGGGCCCGAGGGTAAAATTGCTAAATGTAGTGATAAGATTTGAGGGGGAAGGGGGAGTAAAGAAAATCGATCCACTTAAGCTAACAAAAATCATCAGAGGACAAGTAGGGGAAGTGAACCATGCGAGAATTCTAGGAGATGGAAACCTGCTGATAGGATGTAAAACTGAAGAGCAGGTGGAGAAGCCAATGAAGGTGACTAGTGTTGGGAAAGTCAAAGTGTCCAGGGTTGTAAGAGTTGGAGCACAAAGGGTCAATGATTTCAAGGGGGTGATATCCGGGGTTCCCCTTGGTGTTAATATGAAGGAGCTAGTGGAGAACTTGAGGGTGAGGAATAGTTCAGTGTAGAGTGTGAAAAGAATGACAAGGGGAGCAGAGAAAAGGGAGACTAAAACTGCTCTGGTAGAATTTGAGGATAGGGTGCCTCCAAAGGAGTTATATTTTGGATTTCTCAGATACAATGTAAGAGAATATATACCAAAACCTATGAGGTGTTTCAATTGCCAGGAGTTTGGGCATGTGGCCAAAGTGTGCAAAGGAAAGAGAAGATGTGCAAGGTGTGGTGGGGAACATGAATATGGAAAATGTGGAGAGGGAGTGAGACCAAAGCGCTGTAATTGTGGAGGTAACCATAGTGTAGCGTACTGGAGATGTGAAGTGTTGAACAAAGAGGTGGAGGTGCAGCAGATAAGGGTGAAGGAAAAAGTCTCATGCTGAGGCAGTCAAGTTGGCAGGACAGAAGAAAATGAATGAGGGAGGGTGTAGCAAAGAGCAAGCAGCAGCTAAAGAAAGGCAAGATAAGAAGAATGCATGGATGGAGAAGAAGAAATTGGTGACCTTTATAGCAGGAGTGGTAAACGCAACTTATGAGATCAAATCTAAAACTGAAAGGATTCAGATTATTGTGAAAGCTGCAGAGCACCATTTGGGTGTGATAGGATTAAAATGGGAAGAAGTAAACGATGAACTCAGGGTACGGTCAAGTCAAGAGACAGTAGGTGTGGGTTGATATTACTAATAATGCTACTGCTTCAATGGAATGCAAGAAGCCTGGTTGCAAATGGACAAGATTTCATGCAGTTTATAGCAAGTAGGAGAGAAAAGCCAGATGTTATGTGTATCCAGGAGATCTGGTTAAAACCTAATTTAGATTTTGTTTTATGAGGTTATGAGGCAGCAAGGCGAGACAGGAGAGAGGGTGGAGGAGGAGGATGTGCAACTTACGTAAAGTCAGGTATTCCTTACAGAATACTAGGTGTAGGCAGTGAACAAGAGTATGTGGTAGTAAAAGTATGGGCTGAAAGGAAAGAGTTGGTCATTGTGAATTAATATAATCCATGCAAAAGACTAGAGTTAAACAAGCTTGAGGAGATAGAAGGGCAGAATAGTAGTAACGTTGTTTGGTGTGGTGATTTTAATGGACATAATGTATTATGGTGGAGTGACAGAACAGACATCAATGGTCAGGTAATAGAGGAGTTGCTAGATGAGAAGTATTTAGTGTGCCTAAATGATGGCAGTAGTACTAGAATTGACGTTAATGCAGGTAAAGAATCTGTGCTTGATCTTACATTAGTATCAAACTCCATTGCATCAGTGTGTGATTGGTTAGTGTACCAAGAAGGAAATGTAGGGAGTGATCATTACCCAATCTGGTGCAAGATAAATATTTCTGCTTCATTGGTCACAGAGAATACAGGTGGGAAATGGATCCTTGAGAAAGCCAATTGGGAGAAATTTCTGGAAAAAAATGATAGATATCTAAGTCAGGCCAGTGATGGAATGGACATAGAAACACTTGACAGCATATTAAAACAAGGTATAATATCAGCTGCTTTAGAATCCATTCCTAAAAATAAAGGAGGAACAAAGAAGAGAATAATACCATGGTGGGATGATAATTGCAAGGAAGCAGTGAGAAATAGAAATAAGGCATTTAAACTGGTCAAAAGCACTCATAACTTCCAACATATGATTCAGTACAAACAAGCTCAGGCAGTAGTAAGGAGGACAATAAGACATACTAAAAGGACGCACTGGAGAAAGTATTGTGATTCAATGGGAAACACAACTCAAGTAGGAGAGGTGCGGGGGATGATAAAAAGGATGGGAGGGGACAGGAGAGAGTGGAGGTACCCAGTTCTGGTTGATGGAAATGTGACTGCAGTAACAAGTAAGGAAAAGACAGAGTTGTTGGCAAACACTTTTGTTATGGTACATAGTTCCGATAATTTGTCTGAGAAGGGAAGAAGAGGTAGAGAGAAAACAAAAGCTGAAAATATGGAGGCTTTATGTAGGAAAACTAACCTTGACAGTGTGCAAGATGACCCTTTCAGCATGGGAGAATTAGGAAAGGCACTAGATAAAACAGGAAAGACTGTGCCAGGTAAAGATGAAATATGTTACAGTATGATAAAACACTTCAGTGAAGGAAGTCTGGAGAAACCACTATTTCTGTATAACAAAGTCTGGGATGAAGGGAGAATACCAGGGAGCTGGAAAGAGGCAATAATTATTCCAATAAGGAAACCTGGGAAAGATGTCAGCAGGCCAGAAAACTACAGGCCAATTGCCTTGATGTCACATGTATGTAAACTTATGGAACATATGATAAATGAGAGGTTAGTGTACTTCTTGGAAAGTAGAGGTATGGTGGCTATGTATCAAAGCGGGTTCAGGAAAGGAAGGAATACTATGGATCCAGTGTTGCCTAGAGGATGAAATAAGAAAAGCTCAAGCAAATAAAGAGACAGTGGTTGCAGTTTTTTTTGATGTTGAGAAAGTTTATGATATGTTATGGAAAGAGAGGCTCCTAATCAAGCTACATTTAATGGGAATTGGGGGGGCAATGTTCAATTGGGTTAAGGACTTTTTAAACGGGAGAGCTATTCAGGTGAAGATAGGATCAGAGCTAACAAGCCAGTATGTTGTAGAAAACGGGACGCCTCAGGGGAGTGTAGTGAGTCCAACTTTATTCTCCATTTTGATAAATGATATATTCGTAAATATTCCAACGGCAGTGGGGGGGGTCATTGTTTGCAGATGACGGGGCTTTGTGGAAAAGAGGGAGAAATATTGAACATGCAGATGGAATTAATCAATTTGAAGAGTGGGGGACAAAGTGGGGTGTTAAATTTTCAGTGGAGAAGACAAAAGCCATGTTCTTTACAAGGAAAAAGTTCAGGGGACTTAATTTGAATCTGTATCGAAGTACCTGGAGAGAGTTGAAAGTTTTCAGTTTTTGGGAGTGCACTTTGACTTGAGATTAACATGGAGAGAACATGTTAGATATGTAGTTAGTAAATGTAAAAATGTGATAAATGTCATGAGGTGTCTTGCTGGATTGGAATGGGGTGCTGATTTTGCGTCACTGAAGTATATTTATGTAGCATTAATAAGATCAAAATTAGACTATGGAAGTATTGTATACGGGTCAGCAGCAAAATCTGTGCTGGCAGAACTGGATATCGTACAAGCTCGGGCTCTAAGGCTGTGCTTGGGAACGGTTAGAGCTTCCCCAGTGTGTGCACTCCAAGTTGAGGCAAATGAAATACCACTGGGGCTGCGGCGTAAACAGCTGGAGGCCAATTACTGGATTAACTTAAGGGGGCATGGTGATAGTCATCCTACAAAAAGGGTGTTGCAGACATGCTGGGAGGAGGAGAGGACACAAAAAGAAAGTTTTGGCTGGACAGGAGAGCAAACAGCAAAAGATATGGGTGTATATGATAAAGAGTTTTGTCCAAGTGTGGTGTGGCCTGTCAGACCTTTCTGGGTATTAGAAAATCCCTCTGTAGATTTGGAATTGCTTGAGATTAAGCACAGTAATAAGACAGCTGATATACTCAGTGAATATCATAGTTATAGGAAATGTAAGTATAAAGGCATACAGATTTTTCTGGATGGATCAAAGGATCCAGAAACAGGTGCAACAGGGTCTGCAATTGTTGTACCAAGTTATCGAGTGGAGATCAGCAAGAGAGCACCTGATTGCTTGAGTGTATATGCAGTTGAAATGTTTGCCATATTGTTAGCACTAGAATGGAGTGAGCAGGTTGATTGTAATAATATTGTGATATGTAGCGATTCTGTGTCGGCCCTTGCAAGCATTAAGGCGGGCACAGCTAGAGGTCACCAGGATCTGCTTTATGAAATCCTGTTTGCAAATTCAAGACTGGCTAGACAAGGCAAAAATATCGCATTCATATGGGTTCCAGCACATTCGGGTATTATGGGAAATGAGACAGCAGATAGGCTGGCAAAAGCAGCAGCAAAAAAGGATCTGTAGAGGTCAATATTAGACTATCAAAATCAGAGGGGAAGAGCACAATGTGGATAAGGATAAATCAGCAGTGGCAGCAGCATTGGGACAGAGCAATAAAAGGGAGACATTTACATTCAATTCAGAACAGAGTAGATATGGGAAGAAGTAGGAGAGTAAAGCAGAAGGAGCAAGTGATTATAAGTAGACTGAGAATTGGGCACAGCAACCTTAATGGCACTCTGGCCATCATAAATAAGCATCCAACAGGTTTTTGCAATCTATGTCAGGAGACTGAAACAGTAGAGCATATCCTTATTTCATGCCGGAAATTTGCACAGGAAAGGCAACAAATGTTACAACAATTACGCAAAATAGGACTGGTAGAGAACAGTGTTAAAGGTTTATTGGAATGTGGGGAGAGTGATCAGAGGAGGAAATGGTTGTTTAGTTATCTAAGGGCGACGGGACTGGAAAGACGGCTTTAAAGTGAATGGACAATGAAGGACAATAAATCCTGAAGATGGCAGGAATGCAACAGTGTGGATGCCAACTTCCATAAAAACTCAAAGAAGAAGAAGAAGACTACACTACTTCCTCTCCTCCCCCCAGGTGGAACGCAGCAGGCCAGGCAGCATCTCTAGGAAGAGGTACAGTCGACATTTCAGGCCGAGACCCTTCGTCAGGACTAACTGAAGGAAGAGTTAGTAAGAGATTTGAAAGTGGGGGTGGGAGGGGGAGATCCGAAATGATAGGAGAAGACAGGAGGGGGAGGGATGGAGCCAAGAGCTGGACAGCTGATTGGCAAAGAGGATCATGGGACAGGAGGCCCAGGGAGAAGGAAAAGGGGGAGGGGCGGGAAGCCCAGTGGATGGGCAAGGGGTATAGTGAGAGGGACAGAGGGAGAAAAAGGAGAGAGAGAAAAAGAATGTGTGTATATAAATAAATAACGGATGGGGTACGAGGGGGAGGTGGGGCATTAGCTGAAGTTTGAGAAGTCAATGTTCATGCCATCAGGTTGGAGGCTACCCAGACGGAATATAAGGTGTTGTTCCTCCAATTGTTCCTCCAACCTGAGTGTGGCTTCATCTTTACAGTAGAGGAGGCCGTGGATGTGGAATTAAAATGTGTGGCCACTGGGAGATCCTGCTTTCTCTGGCAGACAGAGCATAGGTGTTCAGCGAAACGATCTCCCAGTCTGTGTCGGGCCTCATCAATATATAGAAGGCCACATTGGGAGCACCGGACGCAGTATATCACCCCAGCCGACTCACAGGTGAAGTGTCGCCTCACCTGGAAGGACTGTCTGGGGCCCTGAATGGTAGTGAGGGAGGAAGTGTAAGGGCATGTGTAGCACTTGTTCCACTTACAAGGTTAAATGCTAGGAGGGAGATCAGTGGGGAGGGATGGGGGGGACGAATGGACAAGAGAGTCGCGTAGGGAGCGATCCCTGCGGAAAGCAGGAGGGGGGTAGGGAAAGATGTGCCTAGTGGTGGGATCTCATTGGAGGTGGCGGAAGTTATGGAGAATTATATGTTGGACCCGGAGGCTGGTGGGGTGGTAGGTCAGGACGAGGGGAACCCTATTCCTAGTGGGGTGGCAGGAGGATGGAGTGAGAGCAGATGTGCGTGAAATACGAGAGATGCGTTTAAGAGCAGAGTTGATGGTGGAGGAAGGGAAGCCCCTTTCTTTAAAAAAGGAGGACATCTCCTTTGTCCTGGAATGAAAAGCCTCATCCTGAGAGCAGATGTGGCGGAGACGGAGGAATTGTGAGAAGGGGATAGCATTTTTACAAGAGACAGGGTGAGAAGAGGAATAGTCCAGGTAGCTGTGAGGGACAGTAGGCTTATAGTAGACATCAGTAGATAAGCTGTCTCCAGAGATAGAGACAGAAAGATCTAGAAAGGGGAGGAAGGTGTTGGAAATGGACCAGGTAAACTTGAGGGCAGGGTGAAAAGTTGGAGGCAAAGTTAATGAAGTCAACGAGCTCAGCATGCGTGCAGGAAGCAGCGCCAATGCAGTCGTTGATGTAGCGAAGAACAGGGTGGACTAACTTGGCTTGTTTTCTCTGGAGCAATGGAGGCCGGGGGGAGACTTGATAGATTTTCCTTGGATAGCGAGAGGCACCCTACAAAGCATTCTATCTGGGTGCTGCATGCCTCGGTCTGGCAGCTGCTCTTCCTGCGACCAGGAGAAACTGAAAAAAGTTGAGGATACAGTTCAGCACACCAAGGAAACCAGCCTCCCTTCCGTGAACTCTGTCAAGACTTCTTGCTGCCTCAGCAAAGTAGCCAAAATAATCAAAGACCCCACCCATCCTGGACATCCTCTCTTCTCCCCCTCCACCCCCCCCCCATTGATTCTGAAAGCACTGTAGAACATAGAACAGTACAGCACAGGAACAGACCATTCGGCCCGCAATGTTGTGCTGAACCAGCTAAAATGCAAATCAAAAACACCCAAACATTCATCCCGCCTACCTCCACCATGACCATATCCCTCCACCTTCCTTACATCAATGTGCCTTTCCAAACATCTCTCAAAAGCCTCTAAAGTATTTATCTCGGCCAGCAGACCAGGCAGCACGTTCCAGGTACCCACAACTTGCTGAGTAAAGTACTTGCCCCTCATCTCCCCCTTGAACCTACCCCCTCTCACCTTCAATGCCCTTTGGTATTAGACATTTCAACCCTGGGAAACAGATACTCCCTGTCCACTCTATGTAAACCTCAATCAGATCTCCACTCAGAAAACAACCCAAGTTTATCCAGTCTCTCCTGATAGCACAACCCTCAAAAACGAGGAAGCATCCTGGTAAACCTCTTCTGCCTACTTTCCAAAGCCTCAGCGTCCTTCCCATAGTGGGGCGACCTCAACTGTGCGCAGTACTCCAGATGTGACCGAACCACAGTTTTAAAAAGTTGCAACATAACTTCCTGACTTTTGAATTCAATGTTCAGATTAATAAAAGTAGGCATTCCAGGATTAAGGACAGTTTTTACCCCACTGTCATAAGACAATTGAATCCCCCCCAGTACAATAAGATGGTCTCTTGTCCTCACAAACTACCTCATCCTGATCTTACACCTTATTGTCTCCCTGCAATTCTCTTTCTCTGTAGCTGTTACACTTCATTCTGCCTTGTTACTGGTTTATCTTGCTCTGCCTCAGTGTATGGTGCAACGATCTGATCTGCATGAAGAGTATGCAAGACTGCATCTGGTGCATGTGACAATAATAAACCCACACCAATTCCCTCCTCCACTCCGGGAGAATAGACACAATCTCCTTGTAATGGAGACATGGCAATATTCTGGTCGATCTCCTCTCCACACCATCACATCCTCCCCATAGTATGGTGAACAGAACAACAAGCAGTATGCCAGCTGAGGGCTGACCAGTGCTACATGAAGTTGGAGACCAGCCATAAGACCAGAAGATGTAGGAGAAGAGTGAGGCCATTCAGCCCATTAAGTCTGCCCCATCGCGGCTGATTTATTTTTCCCTGCTTTCTCCCCGTAACCTTTGATGTTTTTACTGATCAATCTCTGCCTTAAATAGACCCAGTGACTTTGCCTCCCCACCCTCTGGAGCAAAAAAACTCCACAGATTCACCGCATCCTGCTGAAGCCATTCCTCCTCATCTCAGTTCTCAAGGGACGCCCCTTCTTCTGAAGCTGTGCCCTCAGATCCCAGACTCTCCCACTGCTGGAAGCAGCCTCTCCGTGTCCACTCTATCCAGGCCTTTCAGAATCCGATCGGTTTCGATGAGATGTCCTCCTCCCTCTTCTGAACCCCATCGAGTCCAGGCCCAGAGACATCAACCACTCCTCACATGTCAGCCCTTTCCTTTCTGAGATCGCCTTCGGGAACCTCCTGTGGACTCTGTCAAGGAGCAGCACATCCCTCGGCACAGGGTGGACAACTGCTCACAGTACTCCAGGCACCTTGTGAAGCTTCAGCACAAACTGCCCGTCTTCTGTCAGCTTTTCACTGAGGGCAAACGGTGCATTGGCCTTCACAGCAAGAGGGCTGACACGCCACTTAACTTCACGGCACAGCAAACCCTCCTGCCACGAAGCGGCTGGCACCCACGTACCTCGATACCCTGGGACAGGGGCAACAGCGTCTGGAATTCTGTCTGCAGCCTTGTTCTCCTTGTCTGAGGAACAATGCTTGTGTTATGAAGGCAGGTCAGCCAGCTGATTCCTGGGGCTTGGGCGGGGGGGCGGGCTGCAGTCAGAACTGATCAATAAAGATGGATCAAGTTGTTTGGAGTTATTACTATTGATTGGTTTAAGAATTAGAAGTGTTCCCATATAAACGTCTAACCGGAATTGAAAAAGCGGGAAGTCATATTTTGGTCGGGCACAAAGATGAAGTCTGATTCACATAGGACGTGATCATGTTCAGGTTGGACAAAAAGAGGAAGTCAGATTGCGGGGACTTTCATAGGGGTTGTAATTGAGGCCGGTAAAATTGTATCACTTTAGAGGCATTTTGACAGGAGAAGGACTGGGAGCATTACAGGCCGAACACAGGCAACTGGGATTAGAAGGAGGATTCCACGGTCAGCATGGAGCAGTTGGGCTGAGTGGCCTGTCTCCGTCCTCTGTGGCTCCACCACAGGAGTACTGACGGACTGAGGAATCTCAGGATCTGAGTCCTCAGCTCCCTGAAAGTGGTGATGTACAGCTTATTATTGTCACATGTACCAAGACTCTGTGAAAAGTTTGTCCCGCGAACTTTCGGTGCAGATCAGATCATGACGGTGTGCATTCCGCAACGGAGTGCAGAATTAGGTCAGGTCAAGTTAAGTCAAGTCGCTTTTTTTGTCATTTCGACCATAAGCTGCTGGTACAGTACACAGTAAAAATGAAACAACATTCCTCCAGGACCATGATGCTACATGAAACCACACAAAACTACACTAGACTACAGACCTACACAGGAGTGCAAAAAGTGCACAGAACAGTGCAGGGCAGTGCAATAATTAATAAACAAGACAATAGGCACAGTAGAGGACAAATTACAATGTAATAATAAATGATGTAGATGTTAGTCTAGACCCTGGGTATTGAGGAGTCTGATGGCTTGGGGGGAAGAGACTGTTGCACAGTCTGGTCGTGACAGCCCGGATGCTTCGGTACCTTTTTCCAGATGGCAGGAGGGAAAAGAGTTTATATGAGGGGTACGTGGGGTCCTTCATAATGCTGTTTGCTTGACGGGTGCAGCGTGTGGTGTAAATGTCTGTGATGGCGGGAAGAGAGACCCCAATGATCTTCTCAGCTGACCTCACTATCCGCTGCAGGGTCTTGTGATCCGAGATGGTACAATTCCTGAACCAGGCAGTGACACAGCTGCTCAGGATGCTCTCCATACGACCTCTGTAGAATGTGGTGAGGATGGGAGGTGGGAGGTGGACTTTTCCCAGCCTTCGCAGAAAGTCGAGACGCTGCTGGGCTTTCTTGGCTATGGAGCTGGTGTTGAGGGACCAGGTGAGATTCCCTGCCAGGCGAACACCAAGACATCCGGAGCTCTTAACGATCTCTATGGAGGAGTGGTCGATGTTCAGCGGAGAGTGGTCGCCCCGTGCTCTCCTGAAGTCAACAACCACCTCTTTTGTTTTGTTCACATTCAGAGACAGGTTGTTGGCTCTGCACCAGTCCGTTAGCCGCTGCACCTCCTCTCTGTGTGCTGACTTGTCGTTCTTCCTCTGCAGCGTGTCACGGTGAAGTGCGGTGCAGGTATACAACAAAGTGCAAGACAATAACGAGGTCACTGTGAGGTTAAGAGAGGTGGCTGCGGTGGTAAACATTTCCTGGAGGTGACCGACATTTCACAGGTCATGAAGCACATCACCCTGCAATAGGGAGAGTCAGCCCCGGGGTACCTGTACACATCACCCTGCAATAGGGAGACTCAGCCCCGGGGTACTGGTAAACCTGTGCCTCCCTCCCACTGATGCGCCGTGTCTTACACTTACAGGAAAAAATATCTCACTCTCCCACGCTTATGACTCAGTCATCAATTCTACTCTCTTTCTCCTTCTCCCCCTTTTCTCACTCTCCCTCCCCTTTCTCTCTCCTCCTTCTCTTCTTTTCTCCAGTTATTCTTTCCACTTTATTTCTCCTTTTCTCCTTCCCCTTCTCTCCCCACTATCTCTTCCCCTTTCTCCTCCCCTCTCTTCCCTTTTTTTCCTCTCTTACCCCTCTCCCCCACCTGTCGCTCCCCATAACCCTGGGAATCTCCCCTGACTCTGGCAATGACCCTGTTCCGGGAATCTCAGAATGATCTGGCAAGTCTCAGACAGCGGGAGAGTTCGGTGTGTTAACAGTTCTTTACCTCTGCTTTGCTGCGCGATTCCTGTTCTCGGCTCTGCAGTTTGTCCGCACAGTTCACAGTAGAAATGTCCGTCTCCTTGCCGTTGGGTCGACTGTCACACGGCAGGGAGCGTCTCTCGCCTCCTGGGCATATATCACTGGCAGTTCCTGTTTCCGCCCGCTGGTCAGACGCGCAGGACGCTGCTGTCGTGTGGGTGATAGTAGTTGGCCCTGTCTGTGCCACTTTCTGTCACAGGAACGGATGTGGTTGCTGTGCGGCCCAGAGCAAGACTCCAGGGTGATGTGTTGGCCCACCCCATCCCCAGCCCCGTGGGGCGGGGGTAGAGGTATGTGTTGGTACTAAGGACAAAGGCTGGAAGGATAAATGAGGTCCTGTAAGGGGAGTTTAGGGAAGCAGGCTGAGTTTGGAAAGCAGAGATGTAGTCTGCCTGCGGGGGTTAAAACAGGAGGACAGGACAGGTGAACGTCTGGCTAAAGGGGAAGAGCTTCAGGGATCTTGATCATTAGGGTGGCCTCTGGGGGCCACGCGACCTGCACAGGTAGACTGCGTTACATCTAAACTAGACGGGGGTGGGGGGCGCGGACAGTCATAGTCCATCGGCCCACCTAGTCATTGCCGACCTGATTTCTGCCTAGCCCCATCCGCCTGCACCCAGACCATATCCCTCCCAAACTCCTCTCATCTGTGCACTTGTTACAATTGAACCGGTGGCTACCTCTTCCCACTGACAGCTTGACCCAACGCTCGCTGAGCGCAGCTCTCTGAGTGAAGTTCCTCCTCAGTTCACCTTTCACCCTAAACCTATGACCTCTAGTTTTAGTCTCACACAACTTGAGGGCAGAAAAGCCTTTCACTCAATAAATACCCATGATCATTTTGAATGTTTCTGTAAGACCTCCCCTCATTCTGCGATCTAGAGAATAGTCCTGACCTATTCAAACTTTGCCTATAACTCGGATTTAAACTAATCTGGCAAGACTGGGTGTTTAACAGTCATAGACCACCCACTTACGCATTAAACCCCTCATCCACACGCTCTGGGAGGACCATTCACAGCAGTTGATTAATCCACTGACCCCCACACGGGGCGGGGACCGGACACCCCGGGGGAAGCCCACAGGGTCACAGGGAGAGTATGCACACCGCCTAAGACAGAGCAAACCCCGGCCTCCAGAGCACAAGTCCTTAAGACACAGGAGTTTAGAAGGCATAAGAGCAGAATTAAGCCTCTCAGAGTTTAGAATACTGGTGGGTGGGGGGGGGGGGAGGAATCATTAAAAGCTATTGAATATTGAAAGGACGAGATAAAGTGGATGTGGAGAGGATGTTTCCTATAGTGGGGATATCTAGGACGAGAGGGGACAGCCTGAGAATAGAGGGGCGTCCCTTTAGAACAGAGATGAGGAGGAATTTTTCAGCCCGAAGGCCATAAGTCTGTGAAAATTGGGTCTATTTGAAGCAGAGGTTGACAGGTTCTTGGTCAGTCAGAGCATCAAAGGTTATGGGGAGAGGGCAGGAGAGTGAGATTCAGAGGGATAATGAACCAGACGTGCTGGAATGGCAGAGCAGACTTCGTGGGCCAGATGGCTTTATTCTGCTCCTGTGTCTTCTGGTCTAACACGTGAGAAGCATCTGAATAAGCAGTTCATTAACCAGGGTGTAGATACTAAAGGTTTAGTACGGGCAAGTAGGATGAGTCATTGTTAAATAGCACGGAAACAGCCCTTTCTGCCCAAACCAAGCAAGATGTCTATGCTCGTCCCATTTGGCCTGCATTCTGCCCGTATCCTTCTCAGCATTTCCTATCCATGGGACTGCGCTGCCTCTACCATCACCTTTGTAGTTTGATCCACATACCCACCACCATCTGTGTGAAAAGCAAGCCCTGCCGAAGGGTTTCAACCGGAAATGTCGACTGGAAATTCCATAGATGCTGCCTGGCCTGCTGAGTTCCTCCAGTACTTTGTGTGTGTTGCCCGGATTTCCAGCATCTGCAGGTTTTCTTTTGCCTCCGATTCCCTTGAAATCTTTTCCTTCTCACTTGAAAGCTATTCCTTCTATTTTCTAGACTCCCCTGGGACCTTCCACCTGAGCCTTATTCCAAAAATATTTCATTAAATCACACATATCGCTCTGTCAAGACTCATTCAATCCTGATGGTCTCCATCCTGCACCTGTGCCCGTTGGGGAGGGTGTAGAATATGCAGTGGTCTCATCATTGTCTATTGTGTCCAGGGCTCCTCCTCTTCGTTGGTGAGACCCGCCGTACACCGGGAGACCGCCTCATCGAGCAGCTCTGCTCCAACCGCCAAAAGCGGGAATTCCCGGTGGCCAAACATTTAATTCCTATTCCCATTCCCATCCCGATGCGTCGATCCATGGCCTCCTCTTGTGCCAAGACGAAGCCACTCATAGGGTGGAGGAGCAACACCTTATATTCGGAATGGGTATCCTCCAACCTAATGGTATAAATAACAAATTCTCCTTATGGTTAACAGAATTTCTACCACCCCCTCCTCTATTCCTACTCTGACCTTTCATTCTCACCTGCCTGTTAATTCCCCGAGGTCCCCTCCCCTGTCCCTTTTTGCTATTGTCCAGTCTCCTCTCCCATCAGATTCTTTGTTATCTTGCCCGCCATCTTTCCACCCACCTGGCTTCACCTGTCACCTACAGCCAGCCTCTTAGCCCTCCCCCCGTCGTTTAATTCAGGCATCTCCCCACGTTCCTCACAGTCCTGAAGAAGGGTTAAGGCCCAAAATGTTGACTGTACTCTTTTCCGTAGATGCCGCCTGAGCGGCTGAGTTCTTCCAGCACTTTGTGTGTATTTCCTCTGGTGTGTTATCACTGACCAATGCCATGAAATGTGTTGTTCTGTGGCAGCAGTGCAGTGGAAGGCATAAGATGATCATATGTCATAAATAAATAGATAGATAGATAGATAGAGAAAAGAGGAATAGTGAGGTCGTGTTCGTGGACATTCAGAAATCAGAAGGTGGATGGGAAGAAACGGTTCCTGAATCATGGACTGTGGGACTTCAGCCTCTTGTACCTCTTTCCCGAAGGTCACGATGAGAAGAGGGCATGTCCCAGATGGTGAGGGTCCTCGGTGAGCACTGCCTGTTGGAGATGTCCTCAGTGGTGGGCAGACTCATGCCTCTGGTGGAGCTGGCTGAGCCTACAGCGCTCTGCTGCCTCTTGCCGTTCAGTGCGTGGAGCCATCATACCAGACGGTGAAGCAACCCGTCAGAATGCCCTCCGCCGTACATCTGTGGAAATTTCATACTGACGTATCAATCAGGATCAGAGTCAGGTCAATATCACAGGCATGTGTCGTGAAATTTGTCAACCATATGGCAGCGTACAAGGAAATGCATGGCAAGAGAGAGAAAAAAGAAAACTGTGAATTACACCAAGTATATATTATTAAATAGTTAAATTAAATAAGTAGTGCAATAATAGAAATAAAAAAGAAGTGAGGTTGTGTCCATGGGGTCAATGTCCATTCAGATATCAGATGGCAGAGGGAAAGAAGCTGTTCCGGGATCACTGAGAGTGTGCCTTCGGGCTTCTGTACCTCCTTCCTGATGGTAGCGATGAGAACAGGACATGTCCTGTAGAATGACAGACACAACCTTTCTGAGGCATCGCTCCTTGAAGATGTCCTGGATGCTGCGGAGTCCAGTGCCCATGATGGAGACGGCTAATTTTACAACCCTCTGCAGCCCTATGCAATAGCAACCCCCGCCCTCCAGCCCCACCGGCCCCACCGGCCATTCCAGACACTGATGCAGTCAGTCAGAACACCCTCCATGGTACATCTGTAGAAATTTGTGCGTTTCTGGTGACATACCAAATCTCCTCAAACTCCCAATGCAATATAGCTACTGTCTTGCCTTCATTATAGCTGCATCACTATGTTGGGTCCAGGTTAGATCACAGAGATATTGACACCTGGGATCTGGGAATTGCTCACTCCTTCTTCCACTTCTGGTCCCTCTACAAGGACGGTGTGTGTTCAAATCAAATCTCTGTTCGTGCGCTTGCTTGCATGAGTGGCTGCCTGCCCGCTCCGCCAATCAAGCACGCCTGGCTGGGTCTCGATCTTGGCCGCTCTTGCTGGCAAGGTTGGCGAAGTCAGGGAGGGGCAAGTGACATGAGGCTGTAGGACGAGAGGGTGCCGTGGGGGTGGGGCGGTTTTGGCGGAGAGCGAGAGAGGAGAAGATTGGGAGCACGTTGGAGCTGGAGTGTTGATGGACAGAGAGACCAAGGGGTCCCAGTCCACTGATCGCTGAAAGTTGCAAAGCAGGAGCTTCAGCAGGTGAAGAAGGTATATCGCAGTCTTGCCCCATGGATGTAATATTAGATTTGGTCATCATTTAGAAGGGTCGGGTGGGGCTGGAGAGTGTGCAAAGGTGATTCACCAGGATGATACCTGGACTGGACGGGCAGAGACTTTGTCGGCTGGGCACGTTTTGGCTGGAATGTTGGCGGCTGAGGGGTGACCTTAGGGAAGTTTAATTACAGGAGACATAGAGAGGGTAAACTCCAAAATCAAGTGCATTGTCCAAAGTCCTTTCTCTTCTCCATGCGTAACCACACCCACACCCAATACAGGAAATATGAAAAACAAGGGGAAGAGGAAGGAGTTTTAAGGGGGATCATCAGTGTAAGTTTCTTCATGCAGTTGGATGGATATGTTGACGGAGCTCAGAAGAATAACACCTTAAGAGATAGGAGCAGAATTAAGCCATCTGGCCCATCAAATCTACTCTGCCACTTCATCGTGGCTGATCCATTTTCCCTCTCAACCACATTCTCCTGCCTTCTCTTGTAACCTTTCATACCCTGACTAATCCAGCCTTACGTACACCCAAAGACTTGGCCTCCACAGCCACCACTGGCAATGAATTTGATAGATTCAATATCCTCTGGCTAACTAAAGAAATTCCTCCTCATCTCCATTCTAAACGGACAACCCTCTATTCTGAGGCTGTGCCCTCTGGCCCTACACCTGCCCCACTACAGGAACATCCTCTGGACATCCACTCTATCTCAGCCTTCCAGCATTTGAAAGGTTTTAATGAGACTCCTCCGCCCCATTCTGCCAAACTCCAGTGAGTACAGGCCCAGTGTCATCAAAGGCTCCTCATACAATGTCGTGGAAATACTAGGAACACCAGAGCGACTTTGAGTTTTGTTTTAAGAGTTTATTAACATGATATCACGGAGAGTTTGCGGCAGTCTCCACAGTCACCAGAACTCTGACTTTTTTGGTTATACAGAGCTCATATTTATACAGCAAGACAAACAACTTCACATAGCTTTGTTTGGCATCCCACGGTCAGTACATGATCAGTTGTTTAAAAGACATGTCAATTATCTCTCAGTGCGAGTCCACCTTTGTTCCCTGTTATCAGTGTCATGGTCCGGATCGGGGTCCCTTTAAATTTACTTTGTTTATGTTACGATCCGGACCGTTGATTCCCTGTTTTCCCATGTCCCTCGGGCTTGGTGATTGGAGGCAATTTACTCTCAGCTGAACCGGCAGTTTAGAGTCTCCGGCTTTCAACTGTTCGGCATGACAGCGTTTGCAAAGTTACCAAAGGGACTAGGAGCCAATGTCATCTGGCCGGAGCAAGCCTAGTCTCCCCCTGAAGCGAGTGCCAGTAAGTCGCCTTTCCTCACCAGAGCGAGCCTGTCAATTTACCTCGCCAAAGCGAGCCTGCAAAATTTCCTCGCCGAAGCGGGTCCATCAGTTAACCAGCCGGGGGAATCTAGAGCCGCTGTGAACTGTTCCCGGGCCGAGTCTTGAGCTCGCCTGGCCCTGGCAGCACCCAGGCACCCGGTTCCGGCCCAGGCACCCAGGCCAGACCCTTAGTCCCAGCCTAGTCCAAGGCCTGAGTCCCTGTCCAGTACGCTATTCCTGCTTCTGCTTTGCTCTCCTTGTATCGAACAATTAACTCAATTAAGTTAACCTCACTAGATATGTCTTGCATTTGGGTCCACCCTTGCTCCCTACGTGCCCCCCGCCCCCACCATTGTGACCATCAGGGCTCATGATTTATCTCTGAGAGCGAGTCTAACAGTCCTCTTTGTTCCCCTGTTATCAGGACTCATAATTTAGAACATAGAACAGTACAGCACAGTACAGGCCCTTCAGCCCACAATGTTGTGCCGACCCTCAAACCCTGCCTCCTATATAACCCCCCACCTTAAATTCCTCCATATACCTGTCTGGTAGTCTCTTAAACTTCACTAGTGTATCTGCCTCCACCACTGACTCAGGCAGTGCATTCCACGCACCAGCCACTCTCTGAGTAAAGAACCTTCCTCTAATATTCCCCCTTGAACTTCCCACCCCTTACTTTAAAGTCATATCCTCTTGTACTGAGCAGTGGTGCCCTGGGGAAGAGGCGCTGGCTATCCACTCTATCTATTCGTCTTATTATCTTGTACACCTCTATCATGTCTCCTCTCATCATCCTTCTCTCCAAAGAGTAAAGCCCTAGCTCCCTTCATCTCTGATCATAATGCATACTCTCTAAACCAGGCAGCATCCTGGTAAATCTGCTCTGTACCCTTTCCAATGCTTCCACATCCTTCCTATAGTGAGGTGACCAGAAATGGACATAGTACTCCAAGTGTGGCCTAAGCAGAGTTTTATAGAGCTGCATCAGTACATCGCGACTCTTAAACTCTATCCCTAGACTTATAAAAGCTAACACCCCATAAGCTTTCTTAACTACCCTATCCACCTGTGAGGCAACTTTCAGGGATCTGTGGACATGTACCCCGAGATCCCTCTGCTCCTCCACACTACCAAGTATCCTGCCATTTACTTTGTACTCTGCCTTGGAGTTTGTCCTTCCAAAGTGTACCACCTCACACTTCTCCGGGTTGAACTCCATCTGCCACTTCTCAGCCCACTTCTGCATCCTACCAATGTCTCTGCAATCTTTGACAATCCTCTACACTATCTACAACACCACCAACCTTTGTGTCAGTCTGCAAACTTGCCAACCCACCCTTCTACCCCCACATCCAGGTCATTAATAAAAATCACGAAAAGTAGAGGTCCCAGAACAGATCCTTGTGGGACACCACTAGTCACAATCCTCCAATCTGAATGTACTCCCTCCACCATACCCTCTGCCTTCTGCAGGCAAGCCAATTCTGAATCCACCTGGCCAAACTTCCCTGGATCCCATGCCTTCTGACTTTCTGATTAAGCCGACCATGTGGGACCTTGTCAAATACCTTAGTAAAATCCATATAGATCACATCCACTGCACTACCCTCATCTATTATGCCTGGTCACCTCCTCAAAGAACTCTATCAGGCTTGTTAGACATGATCTACCTTTCACAAAGCCATGCTGACTGTCCCTGATCAGACCATGATTCTCTAAATGCCCAGGGATCCTATCTCTAAGAATCTTTTCCAGCAGCTTTCCCACCACAGACGTAAGGCTCACTGGTCTATAATTACCTGGACTATCCCTACTACCTTTTTTGAACAAGGGGACAACATTCGCCTCCCTCCAATTCTCCGGTACCATTCCTGTGGACAACGAGGACATAAAGGTCCTAGCCAGAGGCTCAGCAATCTCTTCCCTCGCCTCGTGGAGCAGCCTGGGGAATATTCCGTCAGACCCCAGGGACTTACCCGTCCTAATGTATTTTAACAACTCCAACACCTCCTCTCCCTTAATATCAACATGCTCCAGAACATCAATCTCACTCGTCCTCACCATCATCAAGTTCCCTCTCATTGGTGAATACCGAAGAAATCTAGTATGGCGTTCCCCCTAGTTGGCCTGTCCACATACTGTGACAGGAATCCGTCCTGGACACACTTAACAAACTCTGCCCCATCTAAACCCTTGGAACTAATCAGGTGCCAATCGGTATTAGGGAAGTTAAAGTCACCCATGATAACAACCGTGTTATTTTTGCACCTTTCCAAAATCTGCCTCCCAATCTGCTCCTCTGTATCTCTGCTGCTACCAGGAGGCCTATAGAATACGCCCAGTAGAGTAACTGCTCCCTTCCTGTTCCTGACTTAGATAGATATACTTTATTAATCCCAAGGGAAATTGGGTTTCGTTAGAGCCGCACCAACCAAGAATAGAGCGTAAATATAGCAATACAAAAACCACAAACAATCAAACAACAAAATGCAAACTGTGCCAGATGGAAAATAAGTCCAGGACCAGTCTGTTGGCTCAGGGTGTCTGATCCTCCACAGGAGGAGCTGCACGTTCGATGGCCACAGGCAGGAACGACCTCCCGTGCCGCCAAGTGTTGTATCACGGTGGAATGTGGCCGAAGTCCAACAGTAAGAAGTTCAATATCCGGTCTACAAACACGTTCCTCGATCGTAATATACCCCGGATTGCACCATCTGTTGTTAACCAGATCAGTAAGCACGAAACTCCTTTACGCTTACCGTTCTCGGTGCACTTCCGGTCAGCACTTCCGGACTTCCACCCATGCTGACTCAAAAGAGGATCCTGCTACATTATCCACCCTTTCTGTAGCTGTAATAGTACCCCTGACCAGTAATGCCACCCCTCCTCCCCTTTTTCCGCCCTCTCTATCCCTTTTAAAGCACTGAAATCCAGGAATATTGAGAATCCATTCCTGCCCTGGTGCCAGCCAAGTCTCTGTAATGGCCACTACATCATAATTCCATGTATGTATCCAAGCTCTCAGTTCATCACCTTTGTTCCTGATGCTTCTTGCATTGAGGTACACACATTTCAGCCCTTCTACCTTACCGTCTTTACACCGTTTATTCTGCTTCTCTTTCCTCAAAGCCTCTCTGTATGATAGATCTGGCTTTACTCCATGCACTTCTTTCACTGCTCTATCGCTCTGGGTCCCATCCCCCTCGCAAATTAGTTTAAATCCTCCCGAACCATGCTAGCAAAGCTACCTGCAAGGATATTGCTCCCCCTCGAGTTCAGGTGCAACCCATCCAATCTGTACAGGTCCCACCTTCCCCAGAAGAGATCCCAATGATCTAAAAATCTAAAACCCTGCCCTCTGCACCAACTCCTCAGCCACGCATTCAACTGCCATCTCCTCCAATTCTTACCATCTCTGTCACGTAGCACTGGCAGCAATCCTGAGAACGCCACCCTTGAGGTCCTGTTCTTCAGCCTTCAGCCTAATTCCCGCAACTCACACTTCAGGACCTCATCCCTCTTCCTGCCTATGTCGTTGGTCCCTACATGTATCACGACTTCTGGTTGCTTTCCCTCTCGTACCAGGATGTTGTGACGTTCCGGACCCTGGCACCCGGGAGGCAACAAACCATGCGGGTGTCCTTCTCACGTCCACAAAATCTCCTGTCTGCTCCCCTGACTATAGAGTCTCCAATGACGACAGCTCTCCTCTTCTCCGTCCCACCCTTCTGCACCACAGGGTCAGACTTAGTGCCGGAGGCCCTGCCACCGTGGCTCACACCTGGTCGGTCGTCCCTGCCAACAGTGTCCAGGCCGGTAAACTTATTATTCAGGGGAATGGCTACAGGGGAGCTCTGCACTACCTGTCTGCTCACCTTCGCTTTCCCCCCTCTCTGACTGTCACCCAATGACCTGCTTCCGACAGCCTAGGTGTGACTACCTCCCTGTAGCTCTCATCTATGACTGCCTCATTCTCCCTTATGAGTCGAAGGTCACCCAGCTGCTGCTCCAGATTCCTTACATGGTCTTCCAGATCGCCCAGCCGTATGCACTTCTGGCAGATGTGACTCTGCGGGAGAGGGGAGTTCTCCCAAGACTGCCACATCTCACATGAGAGGCACATCACCGTCTCAGGAGGCATTGTAAAGACTAACTGGGAGTAAGCTTGTCCTCCGCCTCTTCTCGTCGAAGCCTCAAAGCTCCACTCCTTCACTGGCCCACTCACTCACTGGCCGCTTTCCACAGATGCATCGTTCCAGGGACCTAGTATCTTGTTTATTGGAGCTCCTGGTGCTGTACTGCACTTATCATCCAAGGTTATTCTCGAAACGCATCAGCAGTCCGGAAAGTCCAGCTGCTCCAGAGTGGTCAAGTATCCCATCATACACTAGCCTTAACCATTTCCACCACAAATCCCTCCTGTTGATCCTTCTGATCAACACCTAAAGATTCGTATCCCCTTCTTTTGGAAAAGAGCGCTCATAACCCACTTGATAAGTGCGCATTCTTAAACATTCCTCTTCATCGTAACTCTCCTCTACTTTCCCCTCTCCTGCATTGTGAGATTGCACAGAGAGTAATGCCACCGTCTCCCCTGGCTTTGACTTTGTACGGGTGCAGACCCAGCGAATGCATAGTTGTATGACACAATGAACTACCACCGCTAAGCAGACCAGGGCAATAAGCCCGTAAAAGAGGAGCTGTAACCAGGAAAATATTCCTTCTCCTAACACTGATTTAACTGACCTTAAGAAATGCCAACCTTCTGGAGGGGCTTGAGAGTTCAGGCTACGTATTTCATCTCGCAGCTAGCTCGTATGTTCTTACACATGGGTCATATTTCCGGAAACATCAGTATGTAGGTGCAACATTGTGCACAGACCCCTCCTTCCCTGGCTAGAACATAGTCTAGGGCCATTCTGCTCTGTGAGGTCACCCACCAGTCGAAAATTTTCCATTTCCTGGTTCAGAATGGTGAATCACTCTATAGTCTCATCGGCCAACTGTTCTAGTTCTAAACTTACATTGTCTATTATATGGGCATTATTTACTACACCCCACCTAGGGGAGTAGCCCTGCCAAAAACTTACTCCCTGCAGAAATCCAAAGACCTCGTCTAGTTCGTGAGTGTAGGTGGCCTGCATGAGAAACATTGAGTGGCAGAACTATACTTGTAACAGAGGTGGACAATTTTCCCAAATAGCAACACCCAGCCCATCGTGAGGGAGCCACGGATACGCCCTGGACCCACAAATCCAGCTTACCCCGGGCACACCATATATTCCCGTTGCCGTCCATATACAACAGAGGCGGTGAACAGTAACATTGGTCTAATTTTTACCTGTCCAATACTCTTTGTTGTTCACATTGTCGGGTTGATCGGGCCACTGCATTTGGGGCGGGAAGCGGGTATCACACCAGGAAAATCCTAACCAGTTGTTCTTATACACTGGTCCAGAACACAAACTGACCGGAGCCGGGGCTACACGGGTTTTAAATACACCTCTCTTGGTATAGAGTCAGTGCTGCAGCTATTAACCAAGGCCCGAGCTTGGAGACCATAGTGGGGGAGCACAGTGCTGTAAAGTTAGTGGTGGTATTTCCCCATAATTTAAGACTACTCAATTCCGAGCAGACTCGCTGCCTGAAATTTTACAGGCATGTAATCCTGCCAATGTACATAACAAGGGTTCTCTTTCCACCGACGGGGTTTAGGATATACCGGACTCTGCGCAGAATGGGGAACTGCCATACAAACATAACAACTGGTTAGATTTGTGCAGTAAGCCATATAATTCGCAAAGTGCCACATGTATTTTGTAATTGTGGGCAACCCTGTCCTTCCTTCACAAGCTCAAATCTTCTCCCGTTCCCCATTTCTTTGCTTTTGCCCTCCGGCGCTTTTAGGCACAATCAATCCTACCCCCAATATGATTATTACCACTACTTCCCTCATGTCAGTCCTTTTTCGAGTATATATTTTGTTAATAATCAGTCACTAAGTACATACAATACGAGCTACAGTTTAGATTTTTTTCTGTCTCTTGACACATTCTGTTCTTGGTTTTCAGCGCCGTTCCTCTCTCTCGGCGAAGGCACCACATGTTCAGCATTTATTTCATCCTCGTCTTGGTGCAACTTGTACCTGGTGGCATGTATCCAGTCAGGTTTCAACTTCACCTTAACGGCTGTACGGGTCGTCAGCACCAGGTAGGGGCCTTTCCACCTGGGACGGAAAGAATCTTTGTTCATTGATCTCACAGATATTTTGTCTCTCGGCTTAAACGGATACATGTTACCCTCAGTTAAAGGTGCCTGGGCTTGCCGGACCCTCTCAAACAATTTTCCTGCCTCCTGACACAATGCTTGTGCGTATTTCAGTGTCGTCTTGTCATTCCACATTAGCGCTACCTTTTCTGGGGTCGTGGGAGGCTTGGTTCCCGTTGTAATACGCCGCCCCATCAAAATTCCATGAGGGGTAAGTCCTGTATTTCTATTCTTCAGATTTCAGAGTGTACATTACTAAGGGCAGTGGCCGAGGCCGTTTTGCAGAGAAACTTTTGTCAAAGCCGCTTTCATTTCCCCGTTTGCTCTTTCCACCATACCCGAGGACTGAGGCTGGTAGGGGATATGCAATTTCCACTGGAACCCCAAGGCTTCCTTCAGTCCCTGTACGAATTTATCTATAAAATTGGTTCTCCTGTCGCTATTTCTCCCTTGGAGAATTCCAAACTTAGGTGTAATTTCTTTCATCAACATGTTCGCCACAGTTCTTGCATCATCCCTCCTAGTTGGGTAGCCCTCCACCCAACTGGAGAACACGTCTACTATTACCAATATATACCTAAACCCCCTTTCAGCAGGCATATGTACAGAGTCAATTTGCAAGTTTTCAAAAGGTAATCAAATTTAGCGTGCGTCTTTCCTCTATCGCTTTACTGATAAACTAAACAAGTTCGTGCTACCTTCTCGATAGTTACTGTTATCCCTGGGGCGTACCATTGTTGAATGATGGCATGCTGCGCCCCTCCTTCGCACATGTGAGCCTGACCATGTGCCAGGCGAGCCAGGGGCAAACATAAACTACGCGGGCACACTACTCGGCCGTCTGGGTGACGCCATAGACCGGTATCCCGGTCGCATCCAGATTTGCTCCGGGCACATTTCTCTTGCTGTGAGGCAAGATTTGAGCTTCCTGCCACGACTGGACATCAATACACACAGGGAGCTGCTTCCCTCCAGATTAAACCCGAGGGGCTTGCAGCACAGGTTGTTGCTGAGGGGCCACCTGTTCTGCTGCCATGTCTGCAACCGGCTGAGGTGTGTGCCTCGCACTTAATTATTGCTAAAGCCTGTGGCAACTGTATGGCTTCTAAAAGGTTCAGGGCGGCGTGATCAATCACTTTTCCTGACAAAGTGATAAACTATTTTTCCACAATTGTCCAAAGTCGTATGCTGCCCCAAAATCATAACGTGAGTCGGTATAAACATTGGCAGCTTGTCCTTCGGCCAAAATGCAAGCACGGGTAACGGCCTAGAGGTCCGCCGCCTGCGCTGATATTCCTGTTGGCAGGCACAAGCTTCTACTACCTCGTGGCCAATTACTACGGCACATCCTGCCGGCAACAGATCATCTCTTCGGTGGTGCGAAGAGCCGTCCGTGAAAAGAATTCAATCAGGGTTTTCAATAGGTTCGCTTCTCAGATCTGGTCGGCGAGTAGCAGCGGCTTCCACTGCGAGCAGCCAGTCATGGTCATCTTCATCCTGCCGTGCAGACAGTAATGGAACAAAGGTATCTGGATTAATAGCCGGAGATCTCTTCTACATAGAGCTGGATCGAGAGAGAAGAACCACCTCACAGCCTGTCCTTCTGGCCGCGGCAAAATGCTGAGTAGCAGCTGAATTCAACAGGGGTACTGTCACAGTGCACGGGTGATCCAATAAAATGGGAATAGACTTTTCTACCATTTCAGTGGTGACTGCTCCAGCAAGCAAACAGGCTAGCATTCCCTTAACGACTGCCAGGAATGCCGCAGAATAATAAGTGACTGGTTTCTTCCCACTCCCGCGCTCGTTGCATAGGATGCCCATGGCAAACCCCCGTGACTCATTTACATATAGTAGAAAGGGCTTACTACAGTATAGCTAAGTAATCCCAGCGCGGGCGCCGTGACTAAAGCCTGCTTTTGCTCATGGAAGGCTTTTTCCCTTTCGGGTGTCCATTCCATGGTGGGGGCTCTGTTTTCAATGTAGCAGAACACAACACAGCATCCCTCTCCTGGTATTCGGGAATCCACCGTCGACAATACTCTACCATGCCCAGGAAAGAAAGAATGTCATTTTTCGTTTTGCCCACTGGAACCTGCTTTCTTGCTTTTATTCGATCCCTTCCCAAACTTCGCCAACCTTTACTGAGCTGGAATCCAAGTACTGGACAGTCTCTTGGCAAAACTGCATTCTCTCCAAAGACACCCTGTGTGCTCTTCTGGCCAAATGTTCAAGGAGTGTTAAAGAATCTGTCAGACATGGTGGCCCAAGAGCAGAAGCTATCAGAATGTCGTCTGCACACTGAATCAGCGTATGCAGTAATAACCAGCAAATAACCCACAGAGACACACATTACTGATTTAAACAGGGCAACCACACAGCATACCACTAGATCCAATCCCGGACGAGCCCCCAAATGTAGCCCCCCGGCCAGCCTCAAGATCGCTCAGCTCGCTGTCGTCTAGGGAAACAGCCCTCAGCCCCGCCAAACTGGGTAATTAGTTTGTGTGGATGCTGTGTGATGTACCCCACCCCGCCCAAATAACAGACAATACACCAGATACGATTAAATGATTTAGTTTATAGATATTATTGGAACTATATAATTAATAGAGAATAAAATATAAGGAAAATAAAAGATGCCACACTTATCAAAGTTCAATCTCTTTGTGCACAAACAGTTGGAGCTCAGGACCCTCCTTCTTCACCCTGTGATCCACTCGGACCACCTCGACCTGCCACCTGGGACCAACTACGGTAGTCGACCAGGCACCCCACATGAGTCCATCTCCGTCTCCTCTCCTCGCCGAACACCCTGGACCTCAGACAACTGCTCAGGGTCCGACCCCATTAGTGGACTCACAGCACCTGGTCCATCCTCTGTCTCTCTCTCTCCTGCCTTCTGCCCAAAAACCCGCGCATCACAATATCTTACAGACACACAGAAAGCATAACAACTGACCCAATTGGTTCAACCGTCCTCTTATCAATAGATAATCCAAAACAAACTGCTAGCGGGAGGACTTTCTCAGCAGTTAACATAACAAAGAAGCCCTTTCAGTTATAACATAACAAAGAAGCCATTTTAATTAGACTACGCAGTGACTAAAAAAGGAAACCCCTTACATATATATAATAGTTAAATTAATGAAGTAGTGCAAAAAGAGGGGGAGAAAAGTAGTCAGCTCGTGTTCATGGTTTCATTGTCCATTCAGAAATCCGATGGGTGAGGGGAAGGAGCTGTTCCTGAATCATTGAGTCCTGTGTTTCGGTCCTGTGCAGTGCCCGCTCACCCTCCATACCAGATGGTGATGCAGCCGATTAGAATGCTCTCCATGGTTCATCTGTAGAGATTTTAGAGTGTCTTTGCAGACCTACTAAATCACCTCAGCCTCCTCATAAAATATAGCTGCTGCTGTGCCTTCTTTGTAATTCTCCGCGTTAATATCCTCAGAGATGCTGACACCCAGGAACATGAAATTGCTCACTCTCTCCACTTCTGATCCCTCTGTGAGGACTGATGTGTGTTCCCTCGTCTTACCCTTTGAGGTCTGCAATCAGTTCTTTGGTCTTATTGACGTTGAGTGCAAGGTCAGGTACACTTCCCATTCCTTTGTCAAAGAGCACCCCACCCCCCTCAATGTTAGACTCGCCGGTGATTCTTGCCCCCGGTACTGCTCCCTCTGGAACAGCCGAGTGTGCTGTCCCCATTGGGCATGAGGTTGGAACATTGAAGGGGTGGGAGAGGGCATTGTTAATATTGGTGCAATGGCTTGGTATTGAAAATCTCGTTATCTCTCTAGGCAGATGCGCGGGGAATTCAGCAGAGTCAGGAGCAGAAGGAAATGCTCCTCAAAGACCGGGGGTTCCCTGAAGAGAACCTGTGAGGAGAGTCCCAGTTGTAGAAGAATCGAACCCCGTTGGTCTTGGTGAAGCCAAAGTCACCAGAAGGGCTGCAGACGTCATCATCCTCCACTCCTGTAAGAGTTTCTCTTGGTTGACAATAGACAACAGACAATAGGTGCAGGAGTAAGCCATTCAGTCCTTCGAGCCAGCGCCGCCATTCACTGTGATCATGACTGATCATCCACAATCAGTATCCAGTTCCTGCCTTATCCCCATAACCTTTGATTCTGCTCTCTTTAAGAGCTCTATCCATCTCTTTCTTGAAAGCATCCAGAGACTTGGCCTCCACAACTCCTCATTGTGCTTCCCCTTTTTCTAACTTGACTCCATTTAGGTAATAGTCTGCCTTCCTGTTTTTACCACCAAAGTGGATAACCTCACACTTATCCACATTAAACTGCATCTGCCATGCATCTGCCCACTCACCCAGCCTGTCCAAGTCACCCTGCATTCTCATAATATCCTCCTCACATTTCACACTGCCACCCAGCTTTGTGTCATCGGCAAATTTGCTAATGTTACTTTTAATTCCCTCATCTAAATCATTAATATATATTGTAAACAGCTGCGGTCCCAGCACTGAACCCTGCGGTACCCCACTGGTCACCGCCTGCCATTCCAAAAGGGACCTATTAATCGCTACTCTTTGTTTTCTGTCAGCCAGCCAATTTTCAATCCATGTCAGTACTCTGCCCCCAATACCATGTGCTCTAATTTTGCCCACTAATCTCCTATGTGGGATTTTATCAAAGGCTTTCTGAAAGTCCAGGTACACTACATCCACTGGCTGTCCCTTGTCCATTTTCATAGTTACATCCTCAAAAAATTCCAGAAGATTAGTCAAGCATGATTTCCCCTTCGTAAATCCATGCTGACCCGGACCAATCCTGTTACTGCTATCCAGATGTGTTGTAATTTCATCTTTTATAATTGACTCCAGCATGTTTCCCACCACCGACGTCAGGCTAACCGGTCTATAATTCCCTGTCTTCTCTCTTCCTCCCTTCTTGAAGAGAGGGACAACATTAGCCACCCTCCAATCCACAGGAACTGATTCTGAATCTATAGAACATTGGAAAATGATTACCAATGCGTCCACGATTTCTAAAGCCACCTCCTTAAGTACCCTGGGATGCAGACCATCAGGTCCCGGGGACTTATCAGCCTTCAGACCCAACAGCCTATCCAACACCATTTCCTGCCTAATATAAATTTCCTTCAGTTCATCCATTACCCTAAGTCCTTTGGCCACTATTATATCTGGGAGATTGTTTGTGTCTTCCCTAGTGAAGACAGATCCAAAGTACCTGTTCAACTCGTCTGCCATTTCCTTGTTCCCCATAATAAATTCACCTTTTTCTCTCTTCAAGGGCCTAATTTTGGTCTTAACTATTTTTTCCCTTTTCACATACCTAAAGAAGCTTTTACTATCCTCCTTTATATTCTTGGCTAGTTTACCTTCGTACCTCATTTTTTTCTCCACATATTGCCTTTTTAGTTACCTTTTGTAGCTCTTTAAAAGTTTCCCAATCCTCTGGCTTCCCACTCATCTTTGCTATGTTATACTTCTTCTCTTTTATTTTTATACTGTCCATTACTTCCCTTGTCAGCCACGGCCTCCCCTTACTCCCCTTAGGATCTTTCTTCCTCTTTGGAACGAACTGATCCTGCACCTTCCGCATTATTCCCAGAAACACTTGCCATTGCTGTTCCACTGTCATCCCTGCTAGGGTATTGTTCCATTGAACTTTGGCCAGCTCCTGCCTCATAGCACCATAGTTCCCTTTGTTCAAATGTAATACTGACACTTCCGAGTTTCCTTTCTCCCCCTTAAATTGTAGATTAAAACTTATATTATGGTCACTACCTCCTAATGGCTCCTTAACCTCGAGGTCCCTGATCAAATCCGGTTCATTGCAGAACACTATATCTAGAATTGCGTTCTCTCTGGTAGGTTCCAGTACAAGCTGTTCTAAGAATCCATCTCGGAGGGACTCCACAAACTCCCTTTCTTGGGGTTCAGTACCAACCTGATTCCTCCAGTCTACCTGCTTATTGAAGTCCCCCATAACAACTGTAGCATTACCCTTGCGACATGCCCAATTTTAACTCTTGATTCAACTTACACCCTACATCCAGACCACTGTTTGGGGGCCTGTAGATAACTCCCATTCGGGTCTTTCTACCCTTAGAATTTCTCAGTTCTGTCCATACTGACTCTACGTCTCCTGATTCCATGTCCCCCCTCGCAAGGGACTGAATATCATTCCTCACCAACAGAGCCACCCCATCCCCTCTGCCCATCAGTCTGTCCTTTTGATAGGACGTATACCCTTGAATATTCATTTGCCAGGCCCTGTCCACTTGAAGCCATGTCTCTGTTATTCCCACAACATCATACTTACCAATTTCCAACTGTGCCTCAAGCTCATCCACTTTATTTCTTATACTCCGTGCGTCCATATACAATACTTTTAATTCATTACTCCCCTCACCTCCCATATCAATTCCTATTTCACTTGGCCATACGGTACGATCCCTTCTTGAGCTTTCTGCTCTGTTGATTCTGCTGTCTTTCTTAACTTTTCTTATTCTCACTTTCCCTTTAATTCCATCCTTATATTTCCAGTTTGTCCCCTCCCCCCCACTACTTAGTTTAAACACACCCGTGTTGCAGAGGCAAACCTGCCTGCCAGAATGCTGGTGCCCCGCTTATTAAGGTGCAACCCGTCCCTTTTGTACAATTCGTCCTCACCCCGAAACATACCCCAGTGGTCCAAGAATGTAAATCCTTGTAAATCAAGTTGACGTGCTAAATTGCCTTAGGTGGGACTAATGATTTAATCTACGAGATGTAGATGATTTCAGCTGAGCTGACTTCTTGTAGATGATTTACAGCTCAGCTCAAAGCAACCTCTCAGCTAAATCAAGATTGGAAATTAAATATCCAAGGATATCAGGTTATACGGTACGATAGGCAGGAAGGTAAGGGAGGTGGGGTAGCGGTCTAAGGATGAGATCAGTGCGACAGTGAGAGACGATATAAGATCTAAGGAGCAGAACGTTGAGTCCATCTAGGTAGAGATTAGGAACAGTAAGGGAAAAAATATCCCTGGTGGGAGTTGTCGATCAGCCACCAAATAATCACATTACAGTGGCACAGGCAGTAAACAGAAATATCTCAGGCACGTGAGAATGGAACAGCAGTTATCATGGGAGACAAACTTGCACATAGATTGGGTGAATCAAGTTGGTCGAGACAGTCTTGTGGAGGACTTCATAGAACGCGTAATGATGGCTTTCTTGAACAGCGTGTTACTTAACCTACAAGAGAATCTGTTATCTTAGATCTGGTCCTGTGCAATGAGAAAGGTAAAATTAGTGATCTTGTAGTTAGGGATCCTCTTGGAAAGAGTGATCACAGTATGACTCAGTTTCCCATACAAATGGAGGGTGCAAAAGTAGTCTGGGAACACAGGCTATATGGTGGAGCAGTGGAAGTCTTTCAAAGAGATTTTTCCCGGTGCTCAACAAAAGTATATTCCAGTTAAAAGCACGGACAGTAAGGGTGGGGAGAACCAGTCTTGGATAACTAAGGAAATTAAAGAAGGTGTCAAACTAAAAGCGTGTGAATAGAAAGCCTCCAAGAGTAGTGGGAAACTGGAAGACTGGGAAAATTTCAAAAAGCAACAAAGACCCATCAAGCAACTAATAAAGAAAGGGAATAAGGAAAGAAAATAAACTAAAATTCTCTGGACTGTGGGCAGGTTCTGGTGGATTAGAAGACGGCAAATGTCACGCCACTGTTCAAAAAATGATGTAGGCAAAAGCAGGTAACTACAGGTCAGTTAGTTTAACATCTGTAGTTGGGAAAATGCTTGAAGCTATCATTAAAGAAGAAATAACGAGGCATCTGGCAGGAAATGGATCCATCAGGCAGATGCAGCATGGATTCAGCAAGGGCAGATCCTGTTTGACAAAGTTACTGGAGTTCTTTGAGGTTATAACAAGTGCAGTGGATAGAGGGGAACAGATGGACGTTATTTACTTGGATTTCTGGATGTGTTTGATAAGGTGCTGCATAAAAGACTTATCCATAAGATAAGGATGCAAAGAGTTGGAGTGATGTATTAGCATGGATACAGGATTGGTCAACTGAAAGAAAGCAGAGTTGGGATACATGGGTGTTACTCTGGTTGGCAATCAGTAGTGAGCGGTGGTGCCATACGGGTCGGTGCTGGGCCTGCAACTGTTCACGATATATATTAACCATCTCGAAGAGGGAACCGGGTGTAGGGTATCGCTTAAGTTTGCTGATGATACCAAATTGAGTGGAAAAGTAAATTGTGCAGAAGATACAGAGAGATACGTATAGGTAGGTTAAGTGAGTGGGCAAGGGTCTGGCAGATGGAGTACAATGTTGGTAAATGCGAGGTCATCCACTTTGGAAGGAAAAATAGAAGAGCAGGTTATTATTTAAACGGTAAAAATTTCCAGCATACTGCTGTGCTGAGGGACTTGGGAGTACTTGTGCATGAATCACAAAAGGTTGGTTTGCAGGTGCAGCAGGCTATCACGAAAGCAAATGGAATACAGTATTGGCCTTCATTACCAGAGGGACTGAGTTGAAGAGCAGGAAAGTTATGCTGCAACTGTACAGGGTACTGGTGAGGCTGCACCTGGAGTACTGCGTGCAGTTCTGGTCTCCATACTTGAGGAAGGATATACTGGCTTTGGAGGCAGTTTGATGGTCAGGTTGGGATTGGTGCAGGGAGAGTCAAGGGCAGTGCATTCAGTGGAGGAGTGAAGGAGTGATGAAGTCGATGTCCTGTCGGCAACTCGAGATGAGAAGATCCAGAGCAGGCAGAGAACCAGAGCGGGAGTCCAAGGAGAGGAGGAGGTGAGTGAGGGTAATTTCAGAGATGTGAGAGCGGATCTTTTACACAGAGAGTGGTGGGTGCCTGCGGTGGTGGCTGAGATAGATACATTAGAGATTTTTAAGAGACGTTTAGATAGGCACATGAATGTGAGGAAGATGGGAGGAAATGGACATTGTGTAGGCAGGGGAGATGAGCTTAGTTAGCTATTTGATTACTAATTTAATTGGTCTGGCACAACATTGAGGGCCGAAGGGCCTGTTCCTGTACTATACTGTTGTATGTTCTATTAAAGGACTCCTGTCCTCAGCTGCAGGGATATCTTTGAAGGAATGTTTGAGGGTCACGCCAATGGGTCTTTTCACTGCTTTAGCCTTCAGCCCAAGCAGGGCTTTGGTTTGGAGGTTGGGAACGTGAGCTGGCTTTCAAGTTAGCAACCAAACCTGTTGGCAGATGTTTGCCCTGGCCAGACAGCTTGGTGTCAGCGTGAGCGAGAGAGAGAGAGGATTCCAGTCTTTCTGCATGTAAGGATGTAATGCTGAGGCTTTATAAGGCAGTAGTGAGGCCTTACCTGGAGTCTTGTGTGCATTTTTGGGCCCCTTATCTCAGAAAGGATGGACTGAGATTGGATGTTTGAAAAGGCAGCTCAGGCAACACATCACCAAATGATTAGATAAGGCGTCAGAGGGTAAAGGGAAAATGGGTTTGAGAGGGAAACGGATCAGCCATGATGAAACAGCGGAGCAGACTCGATAGGCTGAAAGGCCTAACTCTGCTCCAATGTCTTCAGTTCTTCTGGTCGTTCATATGGAGACTGTCCTCCAGTCCGCTGAAGGAGTCTGTTAATGAGCTAGACCTGGAGGTCCTCCATTGGTGGGAATGGACCATGGATGTTGTGTCCTAGCTGTCTACATGATGTGCAAGCCAGGGAAGTACAACACGGAGAGCCAGTTGTTGCCCACACAGCAGGCTAGCTCCCTCCATGCAGCTGATGAATGCAAAGGAATGGCAGAGATCGATAGTTTGGCACCGGCAATGTCAGAGGAGTTTCCAGTTGGTGTTGAACTCAATGTAGGGACTCCGGCTTCAGAACTTTTCCTCTGGGCTTACTCCTGAGCCCCTCCCCAATCTGGCAAGGTGGTCCTGTTGGACTGTGCAGAAACGGCAAATTGGAATTACCAATTGCAAGTCTTGTGGAAGAATTCAAATGCACTCACTGAATCTGAAGATACTGTTATTCGAACAGTGGCCCCCTGTGTGGCAACAGAGAGGAAGTGGACTCCATCTGAAGCCGTTCAGAGTGCTAAGTCTGCTCTTCACTTCAGGGATGTGGGTGGCCAACTCCAACATGGGACAGCCGGGCTCGGGCTTGTCCCAAAGGCTCCCCAATGGCACAGGGCAACACCAGTGCAGAAGGGACGGCTCATGGTGGAGGAGTTGAGAAGACAGGAGGAGGCAGAGCGACACGCCAGGGCCGTCTCAATGACCAAGCAGGGCCACTGGACTAATTGGGAGAGCCTGGAAAAGAGGAAACTTAGCTGGCTTGACATCTGGGAGATGGAGGGATCCCGGCTAAGTTTTGTCATCAGAGCCACTTATGACCTCCTACCCACACCCCAGAACCTGAACCAGTGGTGGGGAGGAGACCCCGCTTGCTCTCTTTGTCAAGCACCCGGATCACTAAGGCACATTTTAACAGGATGCACCACGAGCCTCACCCAGGGGCGGTACACTTGGCGGCATAACCAAGTTCTCAGACAGCTGGCATCAATCTTGGAACAGAGGCGAATCACCACAAATGCTCTCCCACAAACATCGGCAGGAAATGTCCACATCACACGATTTGTACCAGCAGGCCAACCTCCAGAGCACCATATAACATCGAAAGATGTAAGCATGCTGCAGGTTGCTCGGGATTGGAAAATGGACATGAACTTGGAAAAAAAGCTTGTGTTTCCCCCAGACATTGCGGCTACAGCACTCGGGCCAGACATGGTCCTGTGGTCCACAACAGCCAAGCTGGCATATGTTGTGGAATTGACAGTACCATGGGAAGATGGTGTCGAAGAAGCTTATAAGAGGAAAAAGACCAAGTACTCCGAACTGGCAACTGAAGCTGCTCAGAATGGCTGGAAGACCAAGATTTTCCCTGCAGAAGTGGGATGCAGGGGATTCGTTGCCACATCTACGACCAGTCTATTGAAGAAGATGGGGGTGAGGGGTCACTCCTTCCAACAAGCAATCAAGTCCTTGTCAAACGCAGCAGAAGAAAGCAGCAACTGGATTTGGAATAAAAGGAAAGACAACAACTGGGCTGCAAGATGAAGACAAGAGAGTATGGAACTGAGGGGGGTGTATCTGGGACGCCAGATAGCACCGCTGAGCCCTCTGGAGACGTTGTGGGCTTATCAATGAAACATCAAAGAAACAGGGTGCCCATCTGATGACCCCGATGACGTACCTACCCCACCTACTTGTCACCACCCCAAGCCCACTGCCAACATCGAGAGTGCCAACTTACCATAGGGATTGAAACATCAAGTCCTAGCAGCTCTACTACTAATGGAGAGCATTCTAACCGGCTGAATCACTGGTCTGGTATGGAGGGGCCACTGCACAGGATTGGAAACAACTGCAGATGGTTGCAAACACAGGCAGCTCCAACACAGGAAATAGCCCACCCCCCTCCCCCTCAGCATCAAGGACATCTTCAAAAGGTGATGCCTCAGAAAGACAGCATCCATTAATAAGGACCCCCCATCACCCAGGACATGCCCTCTTCTCATTGCTACCATCAGGGAGGAGGTACAGGAGCCTGAAGACACACACTCAGTGATTCAGGAACAGTTTCTTCCCCTCCACCATCAGGGGGGAGGTACAGGAGCCTGAAGCCACACACTCAGCAATTCAGGAACAGTTTCTTCCCCCCTGCCATCAGGGAGGAGGTACAGGAGCCTGGAGACACACACCCAATGATTC
Source organism: Mobula birostris (assembly GCF_030028105.1). NCBI lineage: Eukaryota > Metazoa > Chordata > Chondrichthyes > Myliobatiformes > Myliobatidae > Mobula > Mobula birostris. Next base: position 49,623,511 of record NC_092379.1, read on the forward strand.
AGGAACAGCTTCTTCCCCTCTGCCATCAGATTTCTGAATGGACACTGAACCCATGAACACCACCTCGCTGCTTTCTTTGCTCTCATTGTGCACGCTTTAAATTTTGTATCAGGGTCAGGTTTAACATCGCCGGCATACGTCATGGAATTTGTTAACTTTGCGGGAGCGGCACAATGCAATAACAAGCGAATTACAGCAAGTATATGTACAGTATATTAAATAGATAAATTTAAATAAGTAGTGCAAAAAACTGAAAATTTACAAACAAAAGTAATGAGTTCATAGGTTGTATGTCCATTTTGAAATCTGGGTATATAAGCTATCTTATGTTTTTATATTTATTCTGTTTTTCTTTAAATTACAAAGTTCTTTATCTTATTGTGTTGGTTATCTTGTGTTTTTTTTTTGTCCTGTATCAGATCTGGAGTAACATTTATTTTGTTCTCCTTCACACTTGACATTAACCAATCGTGGACTTCTCCTGCGTTCCGAGAATCAATCAGTAACTTCACTGAGGAACTGAATCGACTCGCAGCATCTAAGGTCCCTCTTTTGCGCAACACTCTACGAGCAAGCTGGGTGCATCGGAAGCTTTCAAACTCCCCTTACCTTCGAACATTACTTGCTGCTGGTGTTCCACCTGACTGGCCTCCTTCGGGAGAGGAGCCCAAACAAACGTGCGGTAATCTCCAGCTGTACTCCGTCCAACCTGCGGCAAAACGGAAGGATAGCTAAAAGCCAAAGAACTGTGCAGGCAGATCACAAAACTACAAGACATAAAGCACTGTGCAAAAGGCTCAGGTATATAGTGGGGTGCCCAAGACTTTTACACCGTACTGTAGTAAATTTATATATCACACAGAATCAGGTTTATTATCACCGGCATGTGTCGTGTAATTTGTCCAATTAGCAGCGACCGTTCAACGCAACACGTAATGAAGAAGGAAAAAAGAAAAATAAATAAGTAGATCAATTACAGTATATGCATGTTGAATAGATACAAAATTGTGCAGAAACAGAAATAATATAGATTAAAAAAGCGAGGTAGTGTCCAAGGGTTCAATGTCCATTTGGGAATCGGATGGCAGAGAAAGAAGCTGTTCCTGAATCGCTGAGTGTGTGCTGTCAGGCTTCTGTCCCTCCTACCTGACTGTAACAGTGAGAAAAGGGCATGCCCTGGGTGCTGGAGGTCCTTAATAATGGACGCTGTCTTTCTGAGACACCGCTCCTTGAAGATGCCCTGGGTACTTTGTAGACTAGTGCCCAAGATGGCGCTGACTAGATTTACCACCCTCTGCAGCTTCTTTCGGTCCTATGCAGTAGCCCCCACCTCCCCCCACCCCCATGTCTGACAGTGTCAGAATGCTCACCACGGAAGTTTTCAAGTGCATTTGTTGACATACCAAATCTCTTCAAACTCCTACTTTGTAGCTCTCAATTCTGTACTGCTGCCATGAGGAATAAAATTTCACGACATATGTGAGTGACAATAAACCTGATTCTGATGTGGGTGTCTATTGTGGACTGAGAGTAGAAGGGGGCAGGGAGAGGGGAATCATGGTTGGGAAAAGGGAAAGGGAGAGGGAAGGGAGCGGGAAGCACCAGAGGGACATTCTGTAATGATCAATAAACCAATTGTTTGGAATCAGATGACCTTGCCTGGTCTCTCAGGTCTGGGTGTGTTTGCACCTGCCTCTGGCACTCCTTCTCTGCCACCTGTCCCACACCCCTCCCGCAGTGCTCCGTCCTCGCCATTCCCAACGTCCTTTCCTCCCATCGGATTTACAAACTCACTCTCCGCTCCACATTGACAAATACAGTACTGTGCAAAAGTCTTGGGCACCCTACCTATATACAGTACATATATATATATACCTATGATTTTTGCACTGTACTGTAGTTAAGCAGCATTTGTAAAAAAAAGACAAAACTAGTCAATCTAGATTATTTCATCCTCTCCCCTCCCATCAGACAGACGGATAAAGTGCCACGCGGTTCCAGGTCAGTTTTTAATCTGCTGTTATAGGACTACTGAACGATCCCCTAACAGGATAACATAGACTCTTAACCTCACAATGTACCTCATTGTAACTGTTCACTTTATTATCCGCTGGCGTTGCACTTTCTGAGTAACTGTAATATATTCTGTATTCCGTTATTGTCTTCCCTCAAATGTCGTGTTGGAATGAAATAATCTCTGCGGAGGGCACGTGAAGCAAGTATTTTCACTGTCTCTTAGTTCATTCGTTATGGGCCACGTCGCCTGACATCATCATGCGCCGTGTTGCATGACGTGGGCGATCATGGTCTTTCCATGACCATGATTGTTCTCGGCAAATTCTTCTACAGAAGTGGTTTGCCATTGCCTTCTTCTGGCCAGTGTCTTTACAAGACAGGTGACCTCACCCCAGCCACATTATCAATACTCTTCTGAGATTGTCCGCCTGGCGTCAGCAGTCACATAATCAGAACTTGTGATCTGCACCGGCTGCTCATACGACCATCCACCACCCGCTCCCATGCTTTCATGTGACCCTGATCGGGGGGTGGGGGCTACGCAGGCTACACCTTGCCCAGGGGTGACCAGCAGGCCAGCAGAGGGAAGCAGCGCCTCACGCCTCCTTTGGTAGAGATTCATCTCCATCCCGCCACCCACATGACCCTCAGTACATGTGACAATAGTAAGGGGTGGGACTCCACGGTAGCCTAGTGGTTCACGTGAGGCTATTACAGCTCAGGGCATTGGGATTGGTGTTAAAATCCCGTATCCTCAGTCAGCACGTTTGTGTGGTCTTCCTGTGTGCTCGTGGCTTTCCCCCTGGTGCTCCGGGTCCCTCACACAGAACAAAGACGGGTAGGTTAATAAGTTAATTCCCATTCCCGCATGTCGATCCACGGCCTCCTCTCGTGCCAAGATGAGGCCACCATCAGGGTGGGGGAGCCCCAACACTCATATTCCATCTGGGTAGCCTCCAACCTGATGGTATGAACATTGATTTCTCCTTCCGGTCAACAAAATTCCCCCCCCCGCCCATTGCCAGCTCTGACCTTTCACCCCCCCCGCCCATTCCTGGCTCTGACCCTTCACCCCCCAGCCCATTCCCGGCTCTGACCTTTCACCCCCCCTGCCCATTCCCGGCTCTGACCTTTCACCCCTCCCATTCCCGGCTCTGACCTTTCACATCTTCTCAGCTGCCTTCCCTTTCTCCAATGGTCCACTCTCCACCTCCAGTCAGACTCTCTGTTCTAAAGGGAGGACCTTCTATTCTGAGGCTGTGCCCACCATGTTCACTCTGTTGAGGCCTTTCACTATCTGACGGGTTTCAGTCAGGTCCTCCCGTCTCAACTCTGGCGAGTACAGGCCCAGAGCAGAGCATTCCAGTTGTCCTCACATGTTAACCCTTCCATCCCTGGGAACATCCCTGTGAACCTCCTCTCTAATGTCAGCACATCCTTGCTCAGATAAGGCTCCCAAAATTGCTCACAATACTCCAAGTGAGGCCTCACCAGTGCCCTATAAAGCCTCATCATCACATCCTTGCTTTCGTATTCTAGTCCTCTCGAGATGAATGCTGACATCACATTTGCCTTCCTCCCCGCTGACGTATCCAGCAACTTATCCTTTAGGTAATCCTGCGCGAGAACTCCCAAGTCTCTCTGTACATCGGGTTTTTAAAATTTTCCCCGTTTCGAAAATAGCCCATGCCTTTACTCCTTCTACCAAAGTGCATGTATGTACACTTCCCGACACTGCATTCCATCTGCCACTTCTTTGTCCGTTCTCCCAATCTGTCCAAGTCCTCCCTGCTTCCTCAACACCACCGGCCCCCACTACCCGTCTTTGTATCGTCCACAAACTTGGCCACAAAGCCAGCAGTTCCGTCATCCAGGGATGAGAGTTGGAGAGGTGAGGGAGAGATCTGAACACACGGATTGCTTTTACAAAAAAAATTAATCAAATCTGATCCTCATTTATCACCAAAGAAAATGAGACCAACTTGGATCAGTCTGTGCAAGGAAAGAAATTCAAACACAACTGACATGAAAGAGAATAAAAAAGAAATTGCAGGGAACAAGCTGTCTAAAACAGCCAGAAACACTGCAGCAGACCAGCATTTAAGATGGACAATGGTGGCAGACAGGATCTCATGAAAACCTGACATTCTCCTGACATTAATCATTCAGCATCTATTCAGTCAAAAAGTTGGGACTAGGAATCAGACACAGTTTCTCATATTGAGAACAACAGATCTTACAACACACAAGGTGTACATTATATGTGTATATATACAGAGAGAGAGAGAGAGAGAGACAGAGACACACAGTGAGGGAGGTTAAAAATTTGCAGGACACTGTAGTAATTTTACGTATTGTACTGCACTGTAGCCACACAAAATAAAACAAGTTTCATGACATATATGAGTGACGATAAACCTGATTCCGATGTGGGTCTCCATTGTGGACTGAGAGTGGGAAGGGGGGCAGGAAGAGGGGAATCATGGTTGGGAAAAGGGTGGGAGTGGGAAGCATCAGGGAGACATTCCGTAATGATCGGTAAACCAATTGTTTGGAATCAAATGACCTTGCCTGGTGTCTCAGGGCCGTGTGTGTCAGTACCGCCGCCAGACACACCTTCTCTGCCACCTGTCCCCACACCCCTACGGCGGTATTCCACATGCAAAATTCCCAACATCCCTTTGCTCCCGCTGGATTTAAAAGCACGCTCTCAGTGCACGTTGACAAACACAGTACTGCATGCAGAAGTCTTGGGCACCCCAACTATATACAGGCGCCTGAGATGTTTGCACAGACAGAATTAAGCCATTCAGCCCATCAAGTCTGTTCTGGAAGAGGAGAGAAAACAGGGATACAGTTGAGCAGTGATAGGATCAATGTTCAGGCTGTGATACAACAAAAGGGTGTACATTTCATAGTGTGCCCAACTTGCTGGAACACAGATGGAAAAATCATACAACTCCTACGAACGGAAAATCCACCAGAGTGGGGCAGAAAAATCTGTTAGCAGTAAAATTATATCCCAACAACTGCCCAACACATTAACCAAAGAGAATAAATGAAATGTCCAAATCACTTCTACTGTTTTTGTGTGGGGGAGATAGGGGAAGGGGTTGTTGTGGATTGATGTTCAATCTCACGTTTCCCTGTGGACAATCAGTTAGTTTTCATGTGAGGGAGGGGATTGGGGGGGTTTGGGGTTTGATGTTCAATCCGACGTTTCTGTGTGGTCAATCAGTTAGTTTTTGTGAGGTGGAGAGGATTCGGCGGGGGGGGGGGGTGCGGTTTAGGGTTTGATGTTCAATCTGACGTTTCCGTGTGGACGATCTGTTAGTTTTTGTGTGAGGGAGGGGATTGGGGGGGATTTGGGTTTGATGTTCAATCTGACGTTTCCGTGTGGACGATCTGTTAGTTTTTGTGTGAGGGAGGGGATTGAGGGGGTTTGGGGTTTGATGTTCAATCCGACGTTTCTGTGTGGTCAATCGGTTAGTTTTTGTGAGGTGGAGGGGATTCGGCAGCGGGGGGGCGGGGTTTAGGGTTTGATGTTCAATCTGACAGTTCCGTGTGGACAATCTGTTAGTTTTTCTGTGAGAGAGGGGATTGGCGGGGCGTGGTTTAGGGTTTGAGATTTCTGTAATTCAACAAACCCCTCACATTCTTTCTCCTAGTTCGACAACCTCAGCTTCCAACAAACTCCCTCTGCCCATGAATGGGCATTTTAGCCATGCCCAGGGTTTGGTCTCCTACCCGATGTATCCAGCGAGAGGCCACCTCCTGTGTCAGTACATGTATCCATACAGCACTCTATTTCCTCACTATACCAGACATGCATTGCCTGAGTACTCACCTGGATTCAGTGGCCTTCATCCTCTCGGCAGCCCAGCCACTTTCAACAACATGAACAACCTCAGCCTGTTTGGCAAGATGTCTCCAGTTTGTTGTGGCTTCGTCGTGGCAAACTGCCTCTCCAATGCCATGATGAGTCGGACTGTGTTGCCCATCATGCTGCCTCCAGAAGAAAGGCAAACGGATCATGTTTCAGAGCAGCTAAAAGACGTTCTTATCTCTGCTCCCACCAGAGCCTCCTCACCCATGGCTCCAGGGGTGGGCTGAAGGAGATACCCCTCGCCCAGCCGTCAACTTCAGGTACCTCAATAAACTCAGAACCACCAATGCATCTGAAAGCTGCCTCATGTGCTCCAGGGAGTGAAGAGGCAATGAATCTGAGCAAACCAAAGACCTCTTCTGCAGGTCTCCCTGGTTTTCAGTCACTTCGTTACCCACTGAAAAAACAGAATGGGGAGATCAAATACGAATGCAATGTGTGTTCGAAGCCCTTCGGTCATCCATTTAACCTAAAAGTATGTATTTTGTTTACAATCAGGCACAGGCTTGCACTCTCAACTCGGGCTACTCTTTGCACTGGAACTCTCATGTGCTTCCTCACTGCTGCCAGGGGTGGGACATGCAGAAGCACATCACTACTTGTGTGAAGGGCATTGTTCCCTCCTTCCCTCCGCTGCCATTCCAACCCACCATTCCAGTGGGACTCAACTGTCAAACAGCTGGACATCAGCTCCCAGTTGTGGAGTCTTGACTGTCGGTGTGACAGGGGATGGCTCGTCAAGAATCCTGTCAGGGCTCTCTCTCTCTCTCTCTCTCTCTCAGTCTTTTCTCCAGAGGGAGAGAGAACGATCAGAAAACTCGGGTCTGACGGGAGACTTCTCTCTCTCTCTCGCTGATCTTCCGGCAGAATGAGACGCTCCCTGAACGAGCTGTCCCGAGGATCCCCAAAGGAGGGTCTTCCAGAAGGGAGCTCGGGGGATGCGACTGCCAGCCACGGAGAAGATGACTGCGAGACGCCGCAAGACGCTTCCCAAACCGACACTGTAATTCTCCGGCAAGCCTGTAAAGCTCGGGCCGAGATAATGAGGCGGGAGAGGTAACGACCAAATAAATGGCAGGCAATCCGGTATTGTGTGGATGGGGTGCGTCCGTTGCCAGTAGTGTTATTGGCGGGTGGGAGAGTGTTTGTGGGTCGGTCCACTCATCATCCAAGTCGAGTTCTTAAATTTAGCCTCAGAATAGATGGTCGACCCTTGGGAGCAGAGATGAAGGAAAACATTTCCACCATGGACTAGATGGGCCAAAGGGCTCCCTTATGCACTGCAGTTCATAAGGAAGCGGGGTTTGGGGTTTGATGTTTAATCTGACGTTTCCGTGTGGACGATCTCTTAGTTTTTGTCTGAGTGAGGGGTTTGGGGGGGATGTTCAGGGTTTGATGTTCAATCTGACGTTTCCGTGTGGAAGATTGTTAGTTTTTGTATGAGGGAGGGGATTGGAGGGGTTTGGGATTTGATGTTCAATCTCACGTTTCTGTGTGGACAATCAGTTAGTTTTTGTGTGAGGGAGGGGATTGGGGGGGTTTGGGATTTGATGTTCAATCTGACGTTTTTGTGTGGACAATCTGTTAGTTTTTGTGAGGTGGAGGGGTTTCGGGGGGGGGAGAATTTGGGTTTGATGGTCAATCTGAGTTTCCCTGTGATGATCTGTTAGTTTTTGTGTGAGGGAGCTATTGGGGGGGGGGGGTTTGGGATTTGATGTTCAATCTCCCATTTCCGTGTGGAAGATTGTTAGTTTTTGTATGAGGGAGGGGATTGGAGGGGTTTGGGATTTGATGTTCAATCTCATGTTTCCGTATAGACGATCAGTTAGTTTTTGTGTGAGGGAGGGATTTGGGGGGTGTTTGGGGTTCGATGTTCAGTACGATGTTTCTGTGTTGACGATCTGTTAGTTTTTGTGTGAGGGAGCGATTGGGGGGGTTTGGGATTTGATGTTCAATCTCCCGTTTCCGTGTGGACGATTTGTTAGTTTTTGTGTGAGGGAGGGATTTGGGGTTTGATGGTCAATCTGACGTTTCTGTGTGGACGATCTGTTAGTTTTTTTTGTGAGTGTGGGGATGGGGGGGGCGGTTAGGGTTTGATGTTCACTCTGAAGTTTCCGTGTGGACGATCTGTTAGTTTTTGTGTGAGTGAGGAGATTGGGCGGGGTTTGGGGTTTGATGTTTAATCTGAAGTTTCCATGTAGACGATCAGTCCGTTTTTGTGTGAGGGAGGGGTTTTGTTGTTTGATGTTCAATCTGACGTTTCCGTTTGGACGATCTGTTAGTTTTTGTGTGAGGGAGGGGATTGGGATTTGATGTTCAATCTCACGTTTCTGTGTGGACAATCAGTTAGTTTTTGTGTGAGGAAGGGGATGGGGGGAGATGTTGGGTTTGATGGTCAATCTGAAGTTTCCGTGTGGATGATCTGTTAGTTTTTGTGTGAGGGAGGAGATTGGGGTGGTTTGGGATTTGATGGTCAATCTGAAGTTTCTGTGCGGACAATTCTATCTCCTGTGATCAGAATTCCTATCTCCTTTACCACAGCATTGGAGAGGGATAGTAACAGACAAGTTAGGAAAACGTTTAATTGGAGTAAGGGGGAATATGAGGTTATCAGGCAGGAACTTGGAAGCAGAAATTGGGAACAGAGATTCTCAGGGAAATGTACGCTGAAGTGTGGCAAATGTTGAGGGGATATTTGCGTGGAGTTCTGCTTAGAGACGGGGAAAGGACGGTCGGTAACAGGAAGCGTGGTGTAGAAAGGCTGTTGTAAATCTAGTCAAGAAGAAAAGCTTACAAAAGGTTTAAGAAACTATGTAGTGATGGAGATCTGGAAGATTATAAAGCCAGCAGGAAGGAGTTTGAGAATGAAATTAGGAGAGCCGGAAGGGGCCATGAGAACTTCGGAGCACCCCGAGGTGTCATGGCGCCTTGCCGTTGGCGGCGTTACCGTGGCCCCCGTTTGAGGTTGCGAGGAGAGCGAGTCCCACCTGACGCGGAATTATTGGGAGCCCTTTCGGTTCCCGAGCCAGAAGCTCGGCCTGTGGCGGAGTCTAACTGGCCGGCCAACCATGCCTGGTGTCGGTGACTGGCCTCGGCCCCATTCGGACCAAAACTGCAGCCGAATCTGTTGCTTTGCCTCGGGTCTGATGGGGAGATTTCTCCCTCTCTCGCTCTGATCTTCCGGCAGAATGAGACGCTCCCTGAACGAGCTGCCCCGAGGCTCCTCAAAGGAGGGTCTTCCAGAAGGGAGCTCGGGGGCTGCGACTGCCAGTCACGGGGAAGATGACTGCGAGACGCCGCAAGACGCTTCCCAAACCAACACCGTAATTCTTTGCCAAGCCTGTAAAGCCCGGGCCAAGATGATGAGGCGGGAGAGGTAACGACCAAATAAATGGCAGGCAATCCGGTATTGTGTGGGTGGGGTGCGTCCGTCCGTCGCCGGTAGTGTTGTGGGCGGGAGGGAGGGTGTTTGTGGGTCGGTCCGCTCACCATCCAAGTCGAGTTCTTACATTTAGCCTCAGAATAGACGGTCGACCCTTGGGAGCAGAGATGAAGGAAAACATTTCCACCATGGACTAGATGGGCCGAAGGGCTCGCTTATGTACTGCAGTGCTGCCTGCGGAGGGCCCTGCTCGGCCAGAGGGCGCCGAGTCTGTGGAACGCGTTGTCACAAGATGGCGGACGAGGCCAAAGCGGGGTTGGTGCCGCCTTGAGTCAGAGCTTCAGAGGTTATGGGGAGAAAGATGGAGACTGGGGTTGAGAGGGAAAATAAAGGATCAGGGATTAAATATTACGTTTTCCTGTACTAGGAACTTGCTGTGGTGTGTTTGTCAGGACTCAACATATGAAAAACATTCAAAAATGAATTGACTTTATTTCTTACATCCTTCACTTACATCCTTCACATACATGAGGAGAAAAAATCCTTTACGTCATGCCTCCATCTAAAGGTGCCATGTGCAAATTATACTAATTTCCTATGCTCCTTCCTAATGGTTGAGGGGTAATAAATGTTCCTGAACCTGGGGTGTGAGTCCTGAGGCTCCTGTACCTCCTTCCTGATGGTTAAGGAGTAGTAAGTGTTCCTGAACCTAGTGGTGTGGGTTCTAACATTCCTGTCATTCCTTCCTTATGTTTGAGAGGGTAATAAGTATTCCTGAACCTTGTGGTGTGGGACCTGAGGCTCCTGTACCTCCGTGCTGATGCTTGTGGGGTAATAACTGTTCCTGAACCTAGTGGTGTGGGTCCTGAGGCTCCTGTTACCTCTTTCCTGATGGTTGAGGGGTAATAACTGTTCCTGAACCTGCTGGTGTGAGTTCTGAGGCTCCTGTACCACCTCCACTTACCATTGAGGAGTAATAACTGCTCCTGAACCTCGTGGGGTGGGTCCTGAGGCTCCTGTACCTCCATCCTGATGGTTGAGGGGCAATAAGTATTCCTGAAACCTGGTGGTCTGGGTTATGAAGCTCCTGTACCTTTTTCCTGATGGTTGAGGGGTAATAACTGTTCCTGAACATGGTGGCGTGGGTCCTGCGTCTCATGTGCCTCCTTCCTGATGGTTGAGGGGGTAATAACTGTTTCGGAACCTTGTGGTGTGAGTCATGAGGCTCCTCTACCTCCTACCTCATGGTTGTGAGAGTAATAATTGTTCATGAAACTGATGGTGTGGGTCCTTAGGCTCCTGTGTCTTCTCCTTGATGGTTGGGGGGTAATAACTGTTCTGAGTCTAGTGATGTGGGTCCTGAGGCTCCTGTACCTCCTTCCTGATGGTTGAGGGGTAATAACTGCTCCTGAACCTTGTGGGGTGGACACTGAGGCTCCTGTACCCCCTCCTTGATGGTTGAGGGGTAATGACTGTTCCTGAACCTGGTGGTCTGGAACCTGAGGCTCCTGAGCTTCCTTCCTGATCATTGAGGGGTAATAACTGTTTCTGAACCTGGTGGTATGGGTTCTAACGTTCCTGTCATTCCCTCCTTATGTTTGAGAGGGTAATAAGTATTCCTGAACCTTGTGGTGTGGGACCTGAGGCTCCAGTGCCTTTTTCCTGATGGTTAAGGGGTAATAACTGTTCCTGAACCTGATGGTATGGGTCCTAAGGCTCCTGTACCTTCTTCCTGATGGTTGAGGCTAATAACTGTCTCTGAACCTGGTGGTGTGGGACCTGAGGCTCCTGTTGCTCCTCCTGATGGCTGAGGGGGTAATAACTGTTCCTAAACCTGGTGGTGTTGGATCTGAGGCTCCTGTACTTCCTTCCCTTACTGTTGAGGAGTAGTAACTGTTCCTGAAGTTGGTGTTGTTGTTCCTGAGTCTCCTGTACCTCCGTGCTGATGGTTGAGGGGATAGTAACTATTCCTGAACCTGGCGGTGTGGGACCTAAGGCCCCTGTACCTCCTTCACTTATCGCTGAGCAGTAATTACTGTATCTGAACCTGGTGGTGTGAGTCCTGAGTCTCCTGTACCTCTGTGCTGATGCTTGTGGGGTAATAACTGTTTCTGAACCTGGTGATGTAGGTCCTGACATTCCTGTACCTCCTTCCTGATGGTTCAGGGGTAATAAATATCCCTCCCTCACTCTCCCCTACCTCCCTCACTCTCCCCTTACCTCCCTCACTCTCCTGTCACCCTCCCTCCACACTCTCCTGTCACCCTCCCTCCCTCACTCTCCCGTCACCATCCCTCTCCCTCCCTCACTCTCCGGTCACCCTCCCTTCCTCACTCTCCCCCTCTCACTCTCTCGCTCTCCCTCCCTCCCTCACTCTCCTCCTCCCCCTCCCTTATTCTCCCTCTCCCTCTCTCCCTCCCTCACTCTCCATCTTCCTCCCTCCCTCCCTCAATCTACCTCCTCTCCCTCCTATCCCTCCCTTTCTCTCCCCCTCCCTCCCTCACTGTCCCGCTCTCCCTCTCTGACTCTCGCCTCTCCTTCCCTCACTCTCCTTCTCTCCCTCACTCTCCCTCCCTCTTTCCCTCACTCTCCCCCTCTTCCTCTCTCCCTGACTCTCCCCTCTTCCTCTCTCCCTCACTCTCCCCCTCTCCCTCCCTCACTCTCCCCCTCCCTCACTCTTCCCCCGCAATCCCTCCCTCAGTCTCTCCTCTCCCTCACCCTCCTCCTCTCTGTCCCTCACTCTCCCTCCCTCCCTCACTCTCCCTCTTTCCCTCCTCACTCACCCTCTCTCTCTCCCTCACTCTCCTCCCTCCCTCCCTCCCTCACACCCTCCACTCTCCCCTCTCCCTCACCCTCCTCCTCTCCCTCCCTCACTCTCCCCCTCCCACCCTCACTCTCACTTCTCCCTCCCTCACTCTCCCCGTCTCCCTCCCTCACTCTCCCTTCCTCCGTCACTCTCCCCTCTCTCCCTCACACTCCCTTCCTCCGTCACTCTCCCTCCCTCCCTCACTCTCGCCTCTCTCTCCCTCCCTTACTCTCCCCTCTCCCTCCCTCACTCACTCGCCCCCACCCTCCTTCACTCGCCCCCCCTCACTCTCCCCATCTCCCTCCCTCACTCTCCCCATCTCCCTCCCTCACTCTCCCTTCTCTCTCCCTCACTCTCACTCTCCCTCTCCCTCACTCTCCCCTCTCCCTCCCTCCCTCTCCCCATCTCTCTCCCTCCCTCTTCCCATCTCCCTCCCTCCCTCTTCCCATCTCCCTCCCTCACTCTCCACTTCTCCCTCCCTCACTCTGCTATCCCTTCTTCATGCTCCCCCTCCCTCACTCTCCCCCTCTCCCTCCCTCACTCTCCATCTTTCCCTCCCTCACTCTCCCTCTTTCCCTCCCTCACTCACCCTCTTTCCCTCCCTCACTCACCCTCCTTCCCTCCCTCACTCTCCTCTCTCCCTCCCTCCCTCACTCTCCCCCTCTCCCTCACCCTCTTCTCCCTCCCTCAGCATCCTCTTCCCCTCACTCTCTCCCTCCCTCCCTCACACTCCCTTCCTCCGTCGCTCTCCCTCCCTCCCTCACTCTCGCCTCTCTCTCCCTACCTTACTCTCCCCATCTCCCTCCCTCACTCTCCCACTCTCCCTCCCTCACTCTCCACCTCCCTCCCTCACTTTCCCCTCCCTCCCTCACTCTCTCCCCTCCCTCACTCTCTCCTCTCCCTCCCTCCCTCTCCCTCTCTCCCTCCCTCCCTCCCTCCCTCTCCCTCTCTCCCTCCCTCACTCCACTTCTCCCTCCCTCACTCTGCTATCCCTCCTTCACGCTCTCCCGTCACTGTCCTCCTCTCCCTCGCTCAGTCTCTCCCTCACTCTCCCCTCTCCCTCCCTCACTTTCCCCCTCTCCCTCCCTCCCTCTCCCCCTCGCTCTCCCTCACTCTCCCTCTCCCTCCCCCTCACTCTCCCCCTCTCCCTGCCCCCTCACTCTCCCCCTCTCCCTGCCCCCTCACTCTCCCCCTCTCCCTCCCTCACTCTCCCCCCTCTCCCCCTCTCCCTCACACTCCCCCTCTCGCTCACACTTCCCTCTCCCTCACTCTCCCCTCTCCTTCCGTCCCTCACTCTCCTCCTCTCCCACACTCACTCTCCTCCTCTCCCTCCTTCATGCTCCCTCGCTCCCTCACTCTCCCCCTCTCCCACCCTCATTCTATCTCTCTCACTCTCCTCCTCCCTCTCTCACTCTCCTCCTCTCCCCCCCTCCCTCCTTCACTCTCCCCTCTCCCTCCCTCACAATCTCCCCTCTCCCCCTCACACTCTCCCTCTCCCTCCCTTATTTTCTCTACCTCCCTCACTCTCCCTCTCCCTCCCTCCCTCCCTCTCTCTCCTCCCTCCCTCACCTCCCCTCTCCCTCCCTCACTCTCCCTATCTCCCTCCCTCACTCTCCCCATCTTCCTCCCTCTCCCTCTCCCTCCTTCACCCTCTCCCCCTCACTCTCCCCTCTGCCACTCTCCCTCACTCTCCCCTTCTCCCTCCATCCCACACTCTCCCCTCTCCCTCCCTCACTCTCCCTCCCTCTCTCACACTCTCCCCCTCTCCTTCCCTCACTCTCCCTCCCTCCCTCACCCCCTCCCTCCATCACTCTCCTCTCTCTCTCCCTCCCTCACTCTCCCCCTCCCTCCCTCACTCTCCCCTCCCTCCCTCACTCTCGCCCTCTCTCCCTCACTCTCCCCTTCCTCTTTCCCTCACTCTCCCCCTCTCCCTCCCTCCCTCTCCCCCCTCCCTCCCTCACTCTCCCCCTCACTCTCCCCCCACTCTCAGTCTCCCCCCTCCCTCCTCACTCTCCCGTCACCCTCCCTTCCTCACTCTCCCTCATGCTCTCACTCTCCCTCCCTCCCTCACTCTCCCACCTTCCCTCCCTCATTCTCCCCCTCCCTCTCTCACTCTCCCACCTTCCCTCCCTCATTCTCCCCCTCCCTCCCTCACTCTCCCCTCTGTCCTTCTCCCTCCCTCACTCACTCTCCCTCCCTCTCTCACACTCTCCCCCTCTCCTTCCCTCACTCTCTCTCCCTCCCTCACCCCCTCTCTCCATCACTCTCCCCTCTCCCTCCCTCCCTCACTCTGACTTCTCCCTCCCTCACTCTCCTCCTCTCCCTCCCTCACTCTCCCCTCTCCCTCCCTCACTGTCCATTTCTCTTTCAGTCTCTTCCTCCCTCTCCCTCCCTCACTCTCCCCTCTCCCTCCCTCACTGTCCATTTCTCTTTCAGTCTCTTCCTCTCCCTCCCTCACTCTCCCTCACACTCCCCTCTTCCCTCCCTCCCTCACTCTCCCTCCCTCCTCTACTCTCTCACCTTCCCCACTCTTCCCCCTCTTCCTCCCTCCCCACCCTCCCACCCTCCCAAACTCTTCCCTCTCCTTCCCTCGCTCTCCCCCTCTCCCTCCCTTCCTCACTCTCCCCTCCTTCCTCACTCTCCCCTTTCCTCCCTCACTCTACCCCTCCCTACCACACTCTCCCTTGCTCCCTCATTCTCCCCCTCTCCCTCCATCCCTCACTCTCCCCCCTCTCCTTCCCTCACTCCCATCTCCCCAACACCCTCTCTGAGACCACGGACCATCACACATCCCCTGACCGTGTCCCAGCCCCTCTCTGAGACCATGGACCATCACGCATCACCTGACCGTGTCCCACCCCCTCTCTGAGACCATGGACCATCACACGTCCCCTGACCGTGTCCCACCCCCCTCTCTGAGACCATGGACCATCACGTGTCACCTGACCGTATCCCACCCCGTCTCTGAGACCATGGACCATCACACTTCCCCTGACTGTGTCCCACCCCATCTGAGACCATGGACCATCACACGTCCCCTGACCATGTCCCACCCCCTCTCTGAGACCAGGGACCATCACACGTTCCCTGACAGTGTCCCGTCTCCCCCACCCCCTCTCTGAAACCACGGACAATCCACGTCCCCTGACCGTGTCCCACCCCC